>NW_026512012.1:52948-190448 GCF_027579735.1 Bombina bombina
ATAAAAGTTGTTTTTTTTATAAAAAAACGAACAAACATAGGCCTAGATTTGGAGTTTGGCGTTAGCCGTGAAAACCAGCGTTAGAGGCTCCTAACGCTGGTTTTAGGCTACCTCCGGTATTGGGGGTCACTCAAAATAGGGTCTAACGCTCACTTTTCAGCCGCGACTTTTCCATACCGCAGATCCCCTTACGTCAATTGCGTATCCTATCTTTTCAATGGGATCTTTCTAACTCCGGTATTTAGAGTCGTGTCTGAAGTGAGCGTTAGACATCTAACGACAAAACTCCAGCAGCAGGAAAAAAAGTCAGTAGTTAAGAGCTTTCTGGGCTAACGCCGGTTTATAAAGCTCTTAACTACTGTGCTCTAAAGTACACTAACACCCATAAACTACCTATGTACCCCTAAACCGAGGTCCCCCCACATCGCCGCCACTCGATTAATTTTTTTTAACCCCTAATCTGCCGACCGCTACCTACGTTATCCTTATGTACCCCTAATCTGCTGCCCCTAACACCGCCGACCCCTATATTATATTTAGTAACCCCTAACCTGCCCCCCACAACGTCGCCGCCAGCTACCTACACTTATTAACCCCTAATCTGCCGACCGCAAAGCGCCGCCACCTACGTTATCCTTATGTACCCCTAATCTGCTGCCCCTAACACCGCCGACCCCTATATTATATTATTAACCCCTAATCTGCCCCCCACAACGTCGCCTCCACCTGCCTACACTCATTAACCCATAATCTGCCGAGCGGACCTGAGCGCTACTATAATAAAGTTATTAACCCCTAATCCGCCTCACTAACCCTATAATAAATAGTATTAACCCCTAATCTGCCCTCCCTAACATCGCCGACACCTAACTTCAATTATTAACCCCGAATCTGCCGACCGGAGCTCACCGCTATTCTAATAAATGTATTAACCCCTAAAGCTAAGTCTAACCCTAACACTAACACCCCCCTAAGTTAAATATAATTTACATCTAACGAAATTAATTAACTCTTATTAAATAAATTATTCCTATTTAAAGCTAAATACTTACCTGTAAAATAAATCATAATATAGCTACAATATAAATTATAATTACATTGTAGCTATTTTAGGATTAATATTTATTTTACAGGCAACTTTGTAATTATTTTAACCAGGTACAATAGCTATTAAATAGTTAAGAACTATTTAATAGTTACCTAGTTAAAATAATTACAAAATTACCTGTCAAATAAATCCTAACCTAAGTTACAATTAAACCTAACACTATACTATCATTAAATTAATTAAATAAAATACCTACAATTACCTACAATTAAACCTAACACTACACTATCAATACATTAATTAAATACAATACCTACAAATAACTACAATGAAATAAACTAACTAAAGTACAAAAAATAAAAAAGAACTAAGTTACAAAAAATAAAAAAATATCTACAAACATAAGAAAAATATTACAACAATTTTAAACTAATTACACCTACTCTAAGCCCCCTAATAAAACAACAAAGCCCCCCAAAATAAAAAATGCCCTACCCTATTCTAAATTACTAAAGTTAAAAGCTCTTTTACCTTACCAGCCCTGAACAGGGCCCTTTGCGTGGGCATGCCCCAAGAAGTTCAGCTCTTCCTTCTGATTGAAGTCTTCATCCAGGCGGCATCTTCTATCGACATCCATCTGGAACGGAGCGGCAGCATCCTGAAGACCTCCGACGCGGAACATCCATCCTGGCCGACGACTGAACGACGAATGACGGTTCCTTTAAATGACGTCATCCAAGATGGCGTCCCTCGAATTCCGATTGGCTGATAGGATTCTATCAGCCAATCAGAATTAAGGTAGGAATATTCTGATTGGCTGATGGAATCAGCCAATCAGATTTAGCTCGCATTCTATTGGCTGATCGGAACAGCCAATAGAATGCAAGCTCAATCTGATTGGCTGATTGGATCAGCCAATCGGATTGAACTTGAGTCTGATTGGCTGATTCCATCAGCCAATCGGAATTCGAGGGACGCCATCTTGGATGACGTCATTTAAAGGAACCGTCATTCGTCGTTCAGTCGTCGGCCAGGATGGATGTTCCGCGTCGGAGGTCTTCAGGATGCTGCCGCTCCGTTCCAGATGGATGTCGATAGAAGATGCCGCCTGGATGAAGACTTTAATCGGATGGAAGACCTCTTCTGCCCCGCTTGGATGAAGACTTCTACCGGATCATGGACATCTTCAGCCCCCCGCTTGGGCTTGGATCAGGACATCGGAGGAGCTCTTCAGGACCGATCGGTGAACCTGGTATGGTGAAGACAAGGTAGGAAGATCTTCAGGGGCTTCATGTTAGGGTTATTTAAGGGGGGTTTGGGTTAGATTAGGGGTATGTGGGTGGTGGGTTGTAATGTTGGGGGGGGTATTGTATGTTTTTTTTACAGGCAAAAGAGCTGAACTTCTTGGGGCATGCCCCGCAAAGGGCCCTGTTCAGGGTAAAAGAGCTTTTAACTTTAGTAATTTAGAATAGGGTAGGGCATTTTTTATTTTGGGGGGCTTTGTTGTTTTATTAGGGGGCTTAGAGTAGGTGTAATTAGTTTAAAATTGTTTGTAATATTTTTCTTATGTTTGTAAATATTTTTTTATTTTTTGTAACTTAGTTCTTTTTTATTTTTTGTACTTTAGTTAGTTTATTTCATTGTAGTTATTTGTAGGTATTGTATTTAATTAATGTATTAATAGTGTAGTGTTAGGTTTAATTGTAGGTAATTGTAGGTATTTTATTTAATTAATTTAATGATAGTATAGTGTTAGGTTTAATTGTAACTTAAGTTAGGATTTATTTGACAGGTAATTTTGCAATTATTTTAACTAGTTAACTATTAAATAGTTCTTAACTATTTAATAGCTATTGTACCTGGTTAAAATAATTACAAAGTTGCCTGTAAAATAAATATTAATCCTAAAATAGCTACAATGTAATTATAATTTATATTGTAGCTATATTAGGATTTACAGGAAAGTATTTAGCTTTAAATAGGAATAATTTATTTAATAAGAGTTAATTAATTTCGTTAGATGTAAATTATATTTAATTTAGGGGGGGTGTTAGTGTTAGGGTTAGACTTAGCTTTAGGAGTTAATACATTTATTAGAATAGCGGTGAGCTCCGGTCGTCAGATTAGGGGTTAATAATTGAAGTTAGGTGTCGGCGATGTTAGGGAGGGCAGATTAGGGGTTAATACTATTTATTATAGGGTTAGTGAGGCGGATTAGGGGTTAATAACTTTATTATAGTAGCGCTCAGGTCCGCTCGGCAGATTAGGGGTTAATAAGTGTAGCCAGGTGGAGGCGACGTTGTGGGGGGCAGATTAGGGGTTAATAAATATAATATAGGGGTCGGCGATGTTAGGGCAGCAGATTAGGGGTACATAGGGATAATGTAAGTAGCGGCGGTTTACGGAGCGGCAGATTAGGGGTTAATAATAATATGCAGGGGTCAGCGATAGCGGGGGCGGCAGATTAGGGGTTAATAAGTGTAAGGTTAGGGGTGTTTAGACTCGGGGGTACATGTTAGGGTGTTAGGTGCAGACGTAGGAAGTGTTTCCCCATAGCAAACAATGGGGCTGCGTTAGGAGCTGAACGCGGCCTTTTTGCAGGTGTTAGGTTTTTTTTCAGCTCAAACAGCCCCATTGTTTTCTATGGGAGAATCGTGCACGAGCATGTTTTTGAGGCTGGCCGCTTGCGTAAGCAACTCTGGTATCGAGAGTTGAAGCTGCGTTAAAAATGCTCTACGCTCCTTTTTTGGAGCCTAACGCAGCCTTTATGTGGACTCTCAATACCAGAGTTATTTTTTATGGTGCGGCCAGAAAAAAGCCGGCGTTAGCTAAGCGGGTCGTTACCGACAAAACTCCAAATCTAGGCCATATTCTGTTGTGTAGGATCCCCCCTTAGCCCCCAACCTCCCTGATCCCCCCCCCTAAAACAGCTCTCTAACCCTCCTCATCTAACTTATTGTGCACTATCTTGGGTACTGGCAGCTGTCTGCAAGTACCCAGTTTGCCATAAAATGTTTTTTTATTTTTACATATGTTTCTCTGGTGTAGCTGCCCCCCTCAATAACCAACCCCCACCCCCTCCCAGATCCCCTAGATAGAAATTCCCTCCCTCCTCTCTTCCAATTTATTGTACAACAATTGTGCCATAGTGTAGCGTTCCCACCTGCTCCCGCCCCCGTGCACGCGCCCGCCCCCATGCACGCGTGTGCCCAGGTGCGCTCCCAGTGCCCCCAGACGTGAGCCCGCCCCCCTCTTTCGCACAACCCCCATTGATGGCCGTCCACCGGCCTTCGCTACAGGGTATGTCCTTGGTCATTAATGACCGTTTTTTGTACGACGTACCCTGTACATCGTTGGTCCTTAAGGGGGTTAAATAAAGTGCTATACTGAGTATTTACTGTAAATATTTCACATTCCAATGTTCTGCACATAGCAGAATATGGTATAAGTATTTCTAAATAGATATTCCTATATTGTCAGCATCCAATAAGCTCTGTTCATATTAAAATGCAAACTGCACGGTGGGGACGCCGCTGGTGACTTCCTTGCTGGGCCCTCCCTGGGATTCAACCAGGGACTCAAGGTTCAGAGTTCAGCTTGCTCTGTCTGTGCCATTGGTGGAAGTTTGCTTGCATGGGTTTGTGGAGGAATATTATCATCAGTATGTGTGTCAGCTCCACCCTCTCTGGATGCTAGCCAATCAGGGTAGTGCTGTCTGACTACATATTGAGCAGACTATGCCTTTACTCCTTGCTTTGGCATTGAAGTCTATCCTGTTCCTGCTTCCTGTTTGTTGCTGGACTTCCTGCTGGTGTCGGATTTACTGCTCGTGTGACAAGTTGAAAGTAAATGCAAATGTGTGAGCGCAAATGCAATTTACGCTAGAATGATTACTGCAACCTCAGAGCTCTGGTTAACTGTTTTGTAAAACAAAAAAATGTCACAAAACACATGAAAAAGGTACAGTTAGACTCATAATAACACTATCTAATAAAAATTGCTAAAAAAAATTGCACAAAAATGTATAAGGGCTCAAAGATATGAGGTCTCAGGTGTTGGAAAAAAAGGCAGATAAAGATCTTTAACAGAGATACATACATATGCATGTCTTAATATGAATGTGTCTATATATATATATATATATATATTTATATGTGTGTGCATATGTATTTATATAAGTATATATGTATTTACAGACATATATACACATATGAACACATAAATACTTATGTTATGGTAAAAGAAGAAAGCGCAAACTCATATCAAGGTAGACGTTATGTACTTTATTACACACACTGCGGTTAAAAACACTTAAAGGACAAAAAATATAACAAGCCTGTATCCCAATTAGGGAAGAGGAGTGGAGAGTCCCAGAGTCTCAGTCCAATTCAAGTGTCTCTGGTGTCTTTCGGTATTTGGACGCCGTAATCTTCCTCTGTTATATAGTTTCTTCAATGGAGCAACACAAAGCTCTGCCCCCTGGGTGTGTGTAATAAAGTACATAACGTCTACCTTGATATGGGTTTGCTCTTGTTTCTTTTACCATAGGATTGCCTTATTGAGAGTGTTGGGTGACACACCTCTGAAAGAAGCTGCAACCCACGGATTGAGGCTACAGGGATAACCTTGGAATCTGTTGACAACAAAAAGTTTTATTATAATAGCTTAGATGCCTTCTTTTTCAAATGAAGAAAGCAAGAGAACGAAGAAAAATTGATAATAGGAGTAAATTAGAAAGTTGCTTAAAATTGCATGATGTCCCGCTCGATAGGTTCAGAAACTCCACTAAATTGCCCAAACAAAAAAGGGACAACTTAGAAGCTAAGCTAATTAAAACAATAAAGCAGAACCTTGCAGTAAAAGACGTCTGGAGGCTCCAGAACCCTGATGTCAGGGATTTCACTTGCTTATCCAGGGCGCACAAAACACTGTCTAGAATCGACCTATTCTTAATCAATGACAGATTAAATACGTCAGAGGTAAAGGCAAACATACTACCCATCTTCCTATCTGACCATGGTCCCATCTCGCTGGAATTCCAGCTTAACCATTTTAAAAATAGGCCATCACGCTTTATCTTCCCTTCTTATCTCGCAACTGATCTAAAGTTTAAAAATTGGCTTAAAATTAAATTCTCTGATTATCTCCAACATAATCAGGGTCACATAGGTTCCCCCTTGGTATTCTGGGAAGCTGCGAAGGCAGTTCTCAGGGGCGAAATCATAGCATACAGTGCTATAAGAACCAGGAAATTAAGATTAAGAGAGAAAGAAATCACCAATTCAGTAATAAATTCTTATAACTCCTTCTTATTGGAAAAATCAGCTATAAACTGGGCAAAATATATCAGGGCCAAAAACACCAGAGATACATTTGCGATCTTCCAGGAAACACAAAGGGACCTGAGACTCCAAGCCAGAATATACAGATTCGGCAACAAATCTGGCAAACTATTGGCGAATCTGGTCAAAAGGGAGAAAAAGTCATCTCTTATTGAGAGCATCCAGCAGGATGGCACTCTCCTTGATAAGCCTGATGATATTGCAGAGGCATTCTTCAGATACTATCAAGATCTGTACTCCTGCAGGAGTTCAGACTGTACCCAAGCGTCACAATTCTGGAGTGAAATCTCCTGCCCTAAAATATCAGCTGAAATGGCCGATACTCTTAACGCTCCAATTACCGACGCAGAAATAATAAAAACAATTTCAGACCTCGCCACAAATAAGACACCAGGAGCAGATGGTCTTCCGAACGAGTTCTACAAAATTATGAGCTCTGAGATCTCTCCTTATCTTAATAACTTATATAACAACATGTATGTCAAAGGTAGCCCAGTAGCCACCTCTTTTTCTGCCTCCAACACCATTTTAATCCTGAAGGCTGGGAAAGATCCTTCCCTCAAGGAATCATACAGGCCCATAGCTCTCTTAAATGGAGATTATAAAATCTTCTGCTCTGTTATTGCTAGGCGCCTTCAGGCACCTTTAGCCAACATTATTCATTCAGATCAGGCAGGGTTTCTTTATAATCGAAACTCTTCAGCAAAAATTAGAGAGGCCATAGTCATCACAGACTACTTTAGGACCATGGGGACGTCGGAGGGTGGGGGCGACCGCGGCGCACCAGACCTGGCTATTGTTTCAATTGATGCAGAAAAAGCATTCGACTCAATCCACTTTGATCATCTCTTCACCTCTCTGGCTAAGTTTGGCTTTAGGGGTAACTTTCTTAACTTTATCATGAATCTGTATAAAGAACCATACACTAGCCTGATCATTAATTATACCGCATTACCACAGATAACCCTCAGAAGGGGAACTCGTCAAGGGTGCCCTCTGTCCCCCCTACTCTTCGACGTCTCAATTGAACCCCTGGCAATTATGGTCAGACAACAATTAGCAGGAATTAAGCTGGGCAACCAGCTCATAAAAATCGTTCTCTATGCGGATGATATACTATTATATCTATCTGATATTAAAACTAGTACTCCCAAACTATTAGACATCATCGCCAGATTTGGCTCTTTTTCGGGCTATAAGATCAATGAAGCAAAATCAGAGCTGTTATGGCTCAGACAAAACGATAACTCTCCTTTGGACATTCCTTTCACCGTGGCTAGAGAATCCTTCAAATACCTAGGTATCTTTATTTCCTCTTCGCCCAGGGAACTATACGACCTTAATTTTATTCCAATCTTAGCAAGCATCAAGGAGAAACTCAAAAACTGGCAATCACTACCATTATCCATCTCTGGTCGGATTGCCCTATTTAAAATGGTCTTACTTCCAAAGCTTCTCTATCTACTACAGAACATCCCATTAATACTCTTAGAGAGGGATGTTCGTTCCTTTAACAGTGCACTTAGCAAATTCTTATGGCAGGAGAAAAAACCTAGAATATCGCTGAGTAAACTTTCCCTCCCGAAAGACAGCGGTGGCCTTGCACTGCCAGATATCCGATCATATAATTACGCCTTCTTGATTCGAGTGGTAGCCGACTGGATCTCTCATAGTAATTATGTTGCAAATAATCCACTGGAGGAAAATATTATTAACCCCTACCTGCCGTTAGCCTTAATTCATTGCCCACCTAAAGAACTACCAGGCGAAATCAAAAAACTCAAATCTTTCTCTAATCCACTGAAGGCCTGGAGGAAAGTGGGTAGTCTTTTATCTTTAAACTGCAAAGTCTCTCAGTATCTCCCACTGCAGGGGAACCCGAAATTCCCCGCAGGCTTAAACTCCGCAATATTCAAGAAATGGCACAATTCAGGCCTGACTAAGCTGATACAGCTTTGGAACCCAGACAGAAAATGTGTCAAATCCTTTGATGAGTTAAAAACAGAGTTCCAAATTAACAATAAGGAATTCTTTGCATATCTGCAAAGCAGACATCTTCTTCTCGAGCTAACAAATGAGCCAGGCTGGAGCTGGACCCTGGGCAAACTGGAAAACTGGCTTACCTTGTTTAAAAATGGCATCAGATCCATTTCTTTCTGTTATCAGCTAATCAAATCTAGCAAAAACGAATTAGAGCTAAGGAAAATTACTTCCCTTTGGAACAAACTGCTTCCACAATCTAATATTGAGATAAAAACTGTTCAATCCTCAATCTCTAAAGTAGCCCAAGCTACTCTCTCAGCTACCTGGCGGGAGATGCATGTTAAATTTCTGCACAACGCATATTTCACTCCTGAGAAGGGCTACAAAATCCGCAATCTCAGCTTTAATAAATGCCCAAAATGCTTGTTTCCTGCAGCGGATCTAATACACATGGTCTGGAGTTGTCCCAAAATAAGACATCTCTGGTGGAAGTTGGAGTTCTGGCTTAATAAAACCCTTAAAATCTCTCCTCTAGGCCTTACGCAATTTAATATTATATTCCGCCCAAAGAATCACAATCCATACGATAAATTCATACTTCTCTAGATTCTGGCAACCAGATATCTTATTCTTAAAAAATGGAAAATGAGAGCAACCCCATCTATCCCGGAGATCAAGAATTGTCTGAAAAAACAATGCTTACTTGAACAAAGAGACACCAATTTAAATAAAGACGAAGATATCAGGCAATTCTTTGGTAAATGGTCAGTTTTTATCAAGTCAATGCCTGAGGCCGAGATTAATGACTTAATATTCCCATTCAGAAACTCAGAACTGGTGCTACTGGGCGCCTGGTAATGACATCGTGATCGAGATGATCTAGGGTATTCTAGCTGAACTTTTTTATGGTATCGTCACCACGTCTTTGGTCCGCCGCACTGTGGCTCCTTGTGGGAGAGGGGGGGAGAGGAGATCCCCTTGTTCCCTCCTTGCCCCACCCCGTTTCCCTCCTTTCCTTTCAATCTTTTCCCTTTTTTTTTTTTTTTTTTTTTTTTTCTTCTTCTTCTTTATTATGGGCGGGGGTTGGGATTATCTAATTAAATGATAAAATTTCAGCAGAACAATTAATTATTTATTGATTGATGGAAGTACAAAATGTCATTGAATTGTTTAAATGTTCAAATCTGATATTTTCTTTTTTTGATATTTTTGTTTTTGTGAATCATTGCTGATATGTAAATAAAATATATATAAAAAAAAAAAATTGCATGATGTATCTGAATCACGAAAGAAAAAATTTGGGTTCAATGTCCCTTTAACTATAGGTATTTACCTACATATATCTTAATGCAAAGCACTTTTAGGGGGTGCAACCTTTTTTAATGTGTATATATGCTTTAAGAGATTGGTTAGTATTGCAATATCATTGTTTCTCCACAAAGTATTTATCATTGTCTGTAAATTTAAAGAGACACTAATCATCGATTTTATAATTGTAATTATTTGCACTCCCGGTAACCCTCCCTAACATAACATCTCCTCTCCATTTAGTTGTGCTGCTAATACTCTGTTTCGAGTTCATAAATACTCATGTACATATGTTTTTCTATCGCTATATGGCTGCTTGACGACATTCACAAGGATTGTTTTAAACTATATTTATTGCTAATCACGTCGATTACAAGTTGTGCGTTCGTGTTTTAATGCTGAAAAAATGGTCATTTCAGCGTTAAAACAGCACCGCAGCCATTACAAGTCTTGTCGGTATAGGTGTACCGCAAGCCTTTTAACCTGTAACGCAACATCAGTCCCGGCACTCGTAAAAATTAAGTTTTTTCATGGGATTCCCATAGCTCTGCCATTACGAGTTTTGCGGTGAGGCTAAAAAACCTGCGTTACACCCTAAAACGACAAGACCCGTACCGCCATCTAAAAGCAGTAGTTATGCTTTTTACGCTACAAATCTGTAACATAAAACTCATAACTAAACTGCTGCAAAGTGCACTAAACACCCATAAACGACCTATTAACCCCTAAACCGAGGCCCTCCTGCATCACAAACACTGTATTAACCCCTAATCTGCCGCTCCCGACATCGCCGCAAATAAAAATAATTATTAACCCCTATTCCGCCGCTCCCCGACATCGTCACCACTATCATAAAGTTATTAACCCCTAAACCACCGCCCTCCCGCATCGCAAACACTATTTAAATATTATTAATCCCTAATCTGCTTCCCCCCTCACTATACTTAAGTTATTAAGCCCTACACTGGCACCACTATAATAAACCTATTAACCCCTAAACTACAAGCCCCCCACAACTAAATATATTAAAATAAACTATTGACCCCTAAACCGAAAGTCCCTCACATCCGAATCAGCCAATAGAATGAGAGCTGTTTAAATCCTATTGGCTGATTTGAACAGCCAATAGGATTTTAGCAGCTCTAATTCCTATTGGCTGATTCAAATTTTTCAGCAAATAGGAATGCAATTGACGCCATCTTGAAACTGCTCCCTTGCATTGAAAATTTAGTGTACGGCAGCGACCGTATGAAGAGGATGCTCCGCGCCGGATGTCTTCAGGATTGACCCGCTCCGCGCCGCTGGGATCAAGATAGAAGATGCCACCTGGATGAAGATTGAAGAGGCCTCCTGGATGAATACTTCTCGCCGCTTGGATAAGGACTTCTCTTCGCCTGGATGAAGATTGTTCAAGCGGGACTTCAAAAACTGTAAGTGGATCTTCGGGGGTAGTGTTAGGCTTTTTTTAAGGTTTTTTTGGGTGGGGTTTTATTTTAGTTTAGGGTTTAGTCAGCAAAAGAGCTAAATGCCCTTTTAAGGGCAATGCTCATGCAAATGGGGGGGTGGGGGTTTGTAAAAAATTTTTTACAGGTAAAAGAGCTGTTTAACTTAAAGGGACACTGTACCCAAAAATTTTCTTTCGTGATTCAGATAGAGCATGACATTTTAAGCAACTTTCTAATTTACTCCTATTATCAAATTTTCTTCATTCTCTTGGTATCTTTATTTGAAATGCAAGAATGTTAGTTTAGATGCCGGCCCATTTTTGGTGAACAACCTGGGTTGTCCTTGCTGATTGGTGGATAAATTCATTCACCAATAAAAAAGTGCTGTCCAGAGTACTGAAACCAAAAAAAAGCTTAGATGCCTTCTTTTTCAAATAATGATAGCAAGAGAACAAAGAAAATTTGATAATAGGAGTAAATTAGAAAGTTGCTTAAAATTGCATGCTCTTTCTGAATTACAAAAGAAAAAATTTGGGTACAGTGTCCCTTTAGGGCAATGCTCTACAAAAGGCCCTTTTTAGGGCCATTGGTAGTTTATTCTAGATTAGGTTTTTTTATTTTAGGGTGTTTTTTTTTTTAAATGGGTATTAGAATAGGAATAATTTTTATTATTTTTGATACTTTGTTTGTTATTTTGTGCAATGTATTTTTTTCCGTTTTGGGTGGGTTTTTATTTTTAGATTAGGGCTTGGGCAGCAAAAGAGCTAAATGTCCTTTTAAGGGCAATGCCCAGGCAAATGCCCTTTTCAGGGCAATGGGTATATTAGGTTTTACTTTATTTTGTGGGTTTGGGGGGTGAGGTTTGTATACTGTGTAGGGTGTTTGTTTTTGTAGCAAAAAAGCTGTTTACTTTTAGGGCAATGCCCTACAAAAGGCCCTTTTAAGGCCACTTAGTAGTTTATTCTAGATTAGGCTTTTTTATTTTGGGGTGTTTTTTTTTTTTTTTTTTTAAAGGGTATTAGAATAGGAATAATTTTTTTTGGGATATTTTTTTTTGTAATGGTAGTTTTTTTTTATTTTTTGTGATTTTAGTGTTTTTTATTTTTTGCAATTTTAGGTTTAAGTGTAAGGCAGCTTAGGTTTTATTTCACAGGTAAGTTTGTATTTATTTTAACTAGGTAGTTAGTAAATAGTTAATAAGCATTTACTAACTAGTCTACCTAGTTAAAATAAATACAAACTTACCCGTGAAATAAAAATAAAACCTAAGCTAGCTACAATATAACTATTAGTTATATTGTAGCTAGCTTAGGTTTTATTTCACAGGTATGTATTTAGTTTTAAATATGTATTATTTAGTTAATAATTTAAGTTTAATTTAGCTCTATTGTAATTATGTTAAAGTTAGGGGGTGCTAGGGTTAGGGTTAAGTTAAGGGTTACGGTTAGGGTTACGTTAGGTTTAGGGGTAGGTGTAGGGGTTAATAGTTTAATTTAGATTTTTGCGATGTGGGAGGCCAAAGGTTTAGGAAATAATACCTTTATTTAGTTGCGGCGATGTTGGGGTGCGGCGGAATAGAGGCTAATTACTTCAATATAGTGGCAGCGATGTGGGGTGCAGCGGAATAGGCACTTAGTAGTTTATTCTAGATTAGGCTTTTTTATTTTGGGGTGTTTTTTTGTTTTTTTTTAAAGGGTATTAGAATAGGAATAATTTTTTTTGGGATATTTTTTTTTTGTAATGGTAGTTTTTTTTATTTTTTGTGATTTTAGTGTTTTTTATTTTTTGCAATTTTAGGTTTAAGTGTAAGGCAGCTTAGGTTTTATTTCACAGGTAAGTTTGTATTTATTTTAACTAGGTAGTTAGTAAATAGTTAATAACCATTTACTAACTAGTCTACCTAGTTAAAATAAATACAAACTTACCCGTGAAATAAAAATAAAACCTAAGCTAGCTACAATATAACTATTAGTTATATTGTAGCTAGCTTAGGTTTTATTTCACAGGTATGTATTTAGTTTTAAATATGTATTATTTAGTTAATAATTTAAGTTTAATTTAGCTCTATTGTAATTATGTTAAAGTTAGGGGGTGCTAGGGTTAGGGTTAAGTTAAGGGTTACGGTTAGGGTTACGTTAGGTTTAGGGGTAGGTGTAGGGGTTAATAGTTTAATTTAGATTTTTGCGATGTGGGAGGCCAAAGGTTTAGGAAATAATACCTTTATTTAGTTGCGGCGATGTTGGGGTGCGGCGGAATAGGGGCTAATTACTTCAATATAGTGGCAGCGATGTGGGGTGCAGCGGAATAGGGCTTAAAGGGCCACTAAACCCAAAATCTTTCTTTCATGATTCAGATAGAGAATAGAAATTTAAACAACATTACAATTTACTTCCATTATTTATTTTTCTTCATTTTTTAAAAATCCTTAGTTGAAGAAAAAGCAATGCACATGGTGAGCTAATCACACAAGGCTTCTATGTGCTTTTCATCAAAGAATATCAAGAGAATAAAACAAACTAGATAATATAAGTAAATTAGAAAGATGTTTAAAATTGCATTCTCTTTCTAAATCATAAAAGAAAAATGTTCCTTTAATAACTTTAATATAGTGGCGGCGATATTGGGAGCGGCAGATTAGGGGTTAATAGCTTTATTTAGGTGGCGGCAATATCGGGAGCGGCAGATTAGGGGTTAATAACATTATGTTGGTGTCAGCGATGTCGGGAGCAGCAGATTAGGGGTGTTTAGACGTGAGGTTTATGTTAGGGTGTTAGGTTTAAACGTTAGTTTTTTTCCCCCATAGACATCAATGGGGCTGCGTTACAGAGATTTTCTTTCCGCGATCGCATGTGTTAGATTTTTTTCTGACCCGCTCTCCCTTTTGATTACTATAGGGAAAGCGTGCACGAGCACGTCAAAACAGTGCTTGTTTTTTGTGCGGTATGGAGCTTAAAACCACTATATCACGCACAAGCTGGCTGTTTAAAAACTTGTAATGGCTGCGCTATAGGGGGTTAAATAACGCAACTTTTGTTGCGTTTCTTTATTCCCTATGGCGCGCATAACTCGTAATCTAGCTAATTGTTTGTTAAAGGCCCGGTTCCATTTTGGGGTGAACTGTACACAAAATGTCGACTGCGAGATTCTATGCAAAACACTTCTTATAACTTTTTTTTTTTTACAGGATTTTTACATGTAAACCAAAAATCTAGCCCCTTTTTGCTTAGTATCTTTTTAAGAGACCCGTAAATGAGATTGTGCAATCAAGAACAGGTTTTTATAGATGACGAGCCTCCATGCATGCTAAGTCCAATTTCACAACAATGCATATATTATTGAACTCACAATCATGAATGCTTGTTCTAGATTAAAAGTTCAATAATATATTCATTGTCATATTATAAAGAAGTAAGAGAAATAGAATATGTGTGTACAAATTATCTAAGCTTTTTTTTTAAGTTTGTGTTCTGAATACAACTACTTTTTTGTTTTTAGGCATATGAAGGTGTGCCCTTGTCCACAGGTATTGCTGTAGTTGTCCTTTAAGGTGCTTTATACCACTTTAACATCAAAATTAATACCAGCCAATTATTAAAAACTGTTAGTACTTAGATCAGAGCTACTTACCAATACAGTAAATATGTTCTTAAGCAAATGGATTCCCAAATGGATCCCCAAATAGATTGGAGGAGGTTATTTGATGTTGAGTGGGTTTCTGTAAAGACAAAGATAAAATATGGTATTTTAAATGTGTAAATTTACAGAATATATACATATATATATATATATATATATATATATATATATATACACACACACACACATATATTAAATTAGTAAAATACCTAATGAATAAAAAAAATATAATAAAGTAGTACAATACTCAATGGCCCAAAGGGTAGAGAAAAAAAAATGCAGTAGTACAGTATCCAATTGGTAAAGAAATAAAATGCAGTAGTACAATACCCAATGGTAAAGAAGTAAAATTCAGCAGTACAATACCAAATGGGTACAAAATAAAATGCAGTTGTACAATACAAAATAATTAAAGAAATAAAATTCAGTAGCATAATACCCAATGGGTAAGGAAATAAAATTCAGTAGCATAATACCCAATGGGTAAGGAAATAAAATACAGTAGTACAATACTCAATGGTAAAGACGTAAAATTCAGTAGTACAATACCCAATGGGTAAAAAATAAAATGCAGTATTACAATACTCAATGGGTAAAGAAGAAAAATTCAGTAGTACAATGTTCAATGGGTAAAGAAATAAAATGCAGTAGTACAATACCCAATGGGTTAAAAAATAAAATGCAGTAGTACAATACACAATGGGTAAAGAAATAAAGTTCCGTAGTACAATACCGAATGGGTAAAGAAATACAATTCAGTAGTACAATACCCAATGGGTAAAGAAATAAAATGGTTGTATAAATAAAGTTATTTTAATCATGTACCAAACCACTTTCAGTGATGAAGGAACTCATTAAGTTCATAAAGTCAGTATGCTACAAGAAGACTAAATACAGTGAGGTATTACATCTTTGGAAGTAATTGGACATTTTTTTAAGAATAATAATTGGCAAATGAAAATAAAAATCTGACAAAAAATAAAGATACATACAACAGACTAACCATAACAAACTAATTCAAGAGGAGGTATATGCTTTGTGAAGAAGAGCTTAAAATATTCATACTACTTCCACATCTTGGGCACAAATTATTTTAAAGTTACAATTTTTAAATGATATACTATTAAAGCTTAAATGTTCTTCTCTTTGTGTATTTAACAACTGAAAATTATTCACAAAAAATGTCTATACGAATATGGAAATCACTGCTGCCCACTCACCCTGTGAATAAAAAAACTTTATAGATAGCTACACAACTTTGAAGTCTAAATGAAAGCCTGCAAAACAGGTTCTATAATTTACTACTGTAAATCTGATCTGTATTAAAGTCTTTATAAATAGTGCATGACAATATTGTTTCTACTTTCCATAAGATAAAGCTTTTATAGCTTACATCATTTTTAGACTTTGAAAAAATTCTAAGTTTTCAGACCAGAAATCTAAATTGTTAATTTAAAACAGTATCACATGAATGCATTTAAAATAATTCCCTAGAACAGGGATGGGGAACCTTGGCCCTCCAGATGTTTCAGAACTACATTTCCATTGATGCTTAACTGGACTTCAGAGTGCCTAAGCATCATGGGTAATGTAGTTTGGAAAGCATCCTAAGATTTTGCATGATTTCTCTTCATCACGGCAAGTTTTTGATCATTAGGGACTCTGTGGCTTATGAGTAGGGTGACCATATTGCCGCTTTAAAAAGGGTACACATATGAAAAATACATAAGTCAGGGCTTTTTTCAGAGCTGTTTAAAGAACTGTTTTGTATAAGAACCCTGACATATGTATTTTTCATATGTGTCCTTTTTTTAAGCGGCAATATGGTCACCCTAGTTATGAGATGCCTCTCATAGAAAGTAATAGTGATATATTAGTCACCGAGAATTGCATATGGAGCAACTGTCACATGACAGTTTAAGAAGCTCTGCAGGGTTTGCAGCAAAAACAAAAATGTATCAGTTAGGACATTCACTATTTCCCTCACACAAGCCAGACCATAACTACACATCACAGAAGGTTGCTCAACAGAGAGGTAGATAGGGATTGACCAGTAGACCATAGGACTAGTTTGTGATTTCCCATTATCCCTCTACATGAGTGATAGTATAGGATCAAGAAATGTAATTTTTTTATAAATGTAAGTCTGCACCACTGGAGTTACCCCAATTAAAAAGCAGACAATTCAGCAAAAGAATACTAATTGTTAACCACTTGACGCTGTTAGGACGTTCCATGCCATTCTAAAAGCGGTGGGCTTAAAGGGACAGTACACACCAATTTTCATATAACTGCATGTAATAGACACTTCTATAAAGAATAAGATGCACAGATCTTCATATAAAAATCCAGTATAAAACGGTTTAAAATCTTTCTTAGAAGCTCTCAGTTTAGCTCTGTTCAAAAGGTAGCTGGAAATCCCACTGCAAGTGGGAAATAAGACACTCCCCCTTATTTTGCATATGAAAAGACCCTTTACACAAACAGGAGCAAGCTGGAGTAGGTATCTGACGGTATTCACATAAAACTTTGGGGCTTGATTAGGAGTCTGAAAATCAGAGCAATGTTATTTAAAAATAGGCAAAACTATACATTTTTTTAACCCCTTAACGACCAAGGACGTACGCCACACGTCCTCAAAAAAAATACAGTTAATGACCGAGGGCGTGTGGCGTACGTCCTTGGTCTGGAAAGCAGCTGGAAGCGATCCTGCTCGCTTCCAGTTGCTTTCCGGTTATTGCAGTGATGCCTCGATATTGAGGCATCCTGCAATAACCTTTTTTAGCAATCCGGTGCAGAGAGAGCCACTCTGTGGCCCTCTCTGCACCGGACATCACCGGCTAAATCCGTTGGTGGGTGGGAGCCGGTTCGGGAGGTGGGTGGCGGCCATCGATGGCCCTGATGATGTGGAGGGGGTGGGATCGTGGGCGGGGGTGATCGGAGGTGCGCACCGGCGCGCGCGCACGGGAGGGCGGGGGCGGGCGCATGCACGGGGAGGGAGTGGGTGGGAACCGCTACACTACAGAAAAGTTATGTATTAAAAGTTTTGAATAGTAACATATTTATATAAAAATGCATTAGTCAGGGGGTGGGGGAATTGTCTGGGGGGGGGGGGAAGCTACACTACAGAAAAAGAACATAGCAATAAAAAAAACCAATTTTTCTTGCAAACTGGGTACTGGCAGACAGCTGCCAGTACCCAAGATGGCCCCCAAAAAGGCAGAGGGGGGGGTTAGAGAGCTGTTTTGGGGGGGTACCAGGGAGGTTGAGGGCTAAGGGGGATCCTACAAAGTAGCATATGTAAATATGCTAAAAAATTTATTAAAAAAACAAAAACAAAACTTTTATTTTAGTACTGACAGATTTTCTGCCAGTACTTAAAATGGCGGGGACAATTGTGGTGTGGGGGAGGGAAGGGAGCTGTTTGGCAGGGATCAGGGGGTCTGATGTGTCAGGTGGGAGGCTGATCTCTACACTAAAGCTAAAATTAACCCTGCAAGATCCCTACAAACTACCTAATTAACCCCTTCCCTGCTAGCCATAATACACGTGTGATGCGCAGCAGCACTTAGCGGCCTTCTAATTACCAAAAAACAACGCCAAAGTCATATAAGTCTGCTATTTCTGAACAAAGGGGATCCCAGAGAAGCATTTACAACCATTTGTGCCATAATTGCACATGCTGTTTGTAAATAATTTCAGTAAGAAACCTAAAATTGTGAAAAATTTAGCGTTTTTTTAATTTGATTGCATTTGGCGGTGAAATGGTGGCATGAAATATACCAAAATGGGCCTAGATCAATACTTGGGGTTGTCTACTACACTACACTGAAGCTAAAATTAACCCTAGAAGCTCCCTACATGCTCCCTAATTAACCCCTTCACTGCTGGGCATAATACACGTGTGGTGCGCAGTCGCATTTAGCAGCCTTCTAATTAGTAAAAAGCAAAACCAAAGCCATATATGTCTGCTATTTATGAACAAAGGGGACCCCAGAGAAGCATTTACAACCATTTATGCTATAATTGCATAAGTTGTTTGTAAATAATTTCAGTGAGAAACCTAAAGTTTGTGAAAAAAAATTGTGAAAAAGTGAACAATTTTTTTTATTTGATCGCATTTGGCGGTGAAATGGTGGCATGAAATATACCAAAATGGGCCTAGATCAATACTTTGGGATGTCTTCTAAAAAAAATATATACATGTCAATGGATATTCAGGGATTCCTGAAAGATATCAGTGTCCCAATGTAACTATCGCTAATTTTGAAACAAAGTGGTTTGGAAATAGCAATGTGCTACTTGTATTTATGGCCCTATAACTTGCAAAAAAAGCAAAGAACATGTACACATTGGGTATTTCTAAACTCAGGACAAAATTTAGAAACTATTTAGCATGGGTGTTTTTTGGTGGTTGTAGATATGTAACAGATTTTGGGGGTCAAAGTTAGAAAAAGTGTGTTTTTTTTCATTTTTTCCTCATATTTTATATTTTTTTTTTTAGTAAATTATAAGATATGATGAAAATAATGGTATCTTTAGAAAGTCCATTTAATTGCGAGAAAAACGGTATATAATATGTGTGGGTACAGTAAATGAGTAAGGGGAAAATTACAGCTAAACACAAACACCACAGAAATGTAAAAATAGCCTTGGTCCCAAACAGACAGAAAATGGAAAAGTGCTGTGGTCATTAAGGGGTTAAAAAACAAAACGTTATGGGATATATAAATAGATAATCTGCAAAACATTTATGCAAAGAAAAAATGAGTGCATAATGTCCCTTTGCCTTTAGGGTGGCATGGAACGTCCTAACTTTTCTGGCGTCCCGCTCCATCCTGAAAACAAATGGCGCTTTATCTAAATGGGGGACGTGCCTAGTAAAGCAGGCAGTTCCCCAGGAGCCAATCAGCTCAGTTTTTTTAAACACATGATTGCAGTGACGATCATGTGCTTCGTTTTCCTTTTCTTTTTTTTTATGATTGGAACTCTGACTGATGGGGTTAACCAAAGATCAGTTTTGTAAGCACAAACTTAAAGGGTCTACTATTCTACTATTTTATTTTTTCTAAAGATAGATAATGCCTTTACTACTCATTCCCCAGCTTCGCATAACAAAGAATGTTAAATTAATACACTTTATAACCTCTGTTTCTAAGCCCCTGCAGGCTGCCTTTTATCTCAGTGCTTTTTAATAGCTTTTTACAACCAGTGCTAGTTAATATGTGCCATATAGATAACATTCAGCTAGATTACGAGTTTTGCTTTATGAGTGAAAAAGCATCGTTATGCTTCATAACGGTGCTTTTTCTCTAACGCCGCTATTACAAGTCTTGCAGGTATAGTTGTACCGCACACCTTTTTGGCTGTCACGCAACATCAGTACCGCACTTTAAAAAAAGTCCTTTTTCAATGGGACTCCCATAGCGCCGTTATTACGAGTTTTGCTGTGAGGCCAAAAAGTGAGCAGTACAGCCTAAAATGACAAGATCCGTACCGCCATCTAAAGTCAGCAGTTATGAATTTTACGCTACAAATCTGTAGCATAAAACTCATAACTAAACTGATAAAAAGTTCACCAAACACCCATAAACTACCTATTAACCCCTAAACCGTGGCCCTCCCGCATCGCAAACACAAACATAAAATGATTAACCCCTAATCTGCCGCGCCGGACATCGCCGCCACTTAAAAAATGTATTAACCCCTATTCCGCCGCTCCCCAACATCGTCACCACTATAATAAACCTATTAACCCCTAAACCACCGCCCTCCCGCATCGTAAACACTATTTAAATATTATTAACCCCACACCTCCACAATAATAAACCTATTAACCACTAAACCGCAAGCCCCCCACAACAAAATATACTAAAATAAACTATTAACCCCTAAACCTCTGGCCACCCACATCACTACATAAATATATTAACCCTTAAACCTAACCCTAACGTAACCCTAAGCCTTAGTCTAAACCTAACACCCCCTAACTTAAATATAATTAAAATAAATCTAAATAAAACTTACAATTATTACCTAAATAATTCCTATTTAAATCGAAATACTTACCTATAAAATAAAACCTAAGCTAGCTACAAAATAAATGATAGTTACATTGTAGCTAGCTTAGGTATTATTTTTATTTCACAGGTAAGTTTGTATTTATTTTAACTAGGTTGACTAGTTAGTAAATAGTTATTAACTATTTACTAACTACCTAGTTAAAATAAATACAAACTTACCTGTAAAATAAAATCTAACCTGCCTTACACTAAAACCTAACAATACAATAAAATAAATTAAATTAATAAAATAAAATTATCTACATTACAAAAAATAAACACTAAATTACACAAAATAAAAAACAAAATTATCAAAAATAAAAACGAATTACTCCTAATCTAATAGCCCTATCAAAATAAAAAAAGCCCCACTAAAATAAAAAAAAAACCTAGCCTACACTAAACTACCAATGGCCCTTTAAAGGGCCTTTTGCTGGGCATTGCCCCAAAGAAATCAGCTCTTTTACCTGTAAAAAAAAAATACAAACAACCCCCCAACAGTAAAACCCACCATCCACACAATCAAACCCCCAAATACAATTCTATCTAAATAAACCTAAGCTAACCATTGCCCTGAAAAGGGCATTTGAATGGGCATTGCCCTTAAAAGGGCAATCAGCCAATAGGATTGAGGCGGCCTTCAAGGTCTAAGAAATTAACATATGAACCTCCTAGGTTTAGCTTTCAACTAAGAATACCAAGAGAACAAAGCAAAATTGGTGATAAAATTAAATTGGAAAGTTGTTTAAAATGACATGCCCTATTTGAAACATGAAAGTTTTTTATGACTTTACTGTCCCTTTAATGCTTGCCAAGGGGTCTTCGGCCATAGGAGCAGCACAGGAGCACACTGGGTGCTCAACTTCAACTGTGTTTTTAATTACATTTTTTTTAAAAATAAAATACCCTGATAAAACAGTATTTTATTTTTCTGCTAAAATGTCCAATTAATATTAACCAGCCTTGTCGATTAGTTAGTGTAAGAAGTAACCTTTAATCCTATCAATTATTAAAAAGCAATAAAAATTGAAAAGGCATACAACCAAATGCAGCCTGTATTAGTAAATGAAAATAAAAATACCAGCTGGAAAAATTGTAAAAGTAATAGTCCCAGTGCTAAGCCCTCACTGATATACATGAAAATAACTAGATTTCTAAATTTCTTAGTACTACAACATTTTCTGAACAATCACTGTTTCCTTTGGTGAGAACTATCTGTTTCTTTGGCAATATAATAGAAGCTTCAGTTTTATTGAAGGTGGAAATACTAATATTTATTGTACTTAGGAAAAGGTATTACAAAGCCAGCATCTGAGTTCAGACTACAAATAAGTACTAATTACCTTTTCCTGGAACCCTCTAACATTTGCATATGGCTTTATCAATGGGGTCAACATACCCACTTGACAGTTTAAAGATATGCTCAAATAAACATACCTTAGGCTATTGGTTATTTAATTCGTCATTTAAATGTAAGGGTCAATCATCATTTACTTTTGGAAATTACACCCCATATTCTTTTGATTGTAATTACTGTCAATCACAAAGATCACCAATCAGATTATGGTATAAGAGAAGCCTACAACATTCACTGAATACTGCATCATTACTTGAGTTTTTATTTTACTGACTAACTATTAGTCTTGTTAAATACTGTTCAAAAGATACATTTGATTTGTTTTTAGAATGTACACTGGCAGAATCCCAGGAAAATAATATAATGATTTTTACAATTATTTATTTCTCAGTATCATGTCATCTATTTCTTCCACATTGTTGTATTAAATTGGAATTTGAGAAATTAGTTCCTCTTTTTCCTAAACTGTAATCTGATTGATGATTTTTTTAATTTTAGTTATAACCAAAAGAATGTGATTAGACCTTAGATCTGAGCTACAGAAGAGGCAACCAATCCAGGTTTAAGAAGAGCTCACTTGAACATATAAATGACCTGTAAAGAAGTAGTATCAGCCTTTGGCAAAGCCTTGGACGAGATACTGTATGTCATGGTGGGACATAACATTCATTTTTCCTTGTTTATTATACCAATACCTACGTAAATATTTGTATTTTAATCATCAATAAAATGAAAGCTTCTAGTATAGTGTTCTGTTGGCCTATTACTCTCATTGTTTCAGCTGAATTCTCAATGTGCGTGTAAATTGTGTGCACTTATTAACATTCTTTTGTTTCAGACTGCATTGCCATATTCCTTATGGTAACAAATTGTGAATAAAAACATAATTAGACAGAGGCACTTCATTATTTCCCCAAAATGTGACACCATTGAACTTCTAGCTAAAACAATACACATTTTCTTTGTTTTATGGGTTTATACCATATGATGTGATTCTCCTATTGTGTTTAATAATATTTAAAATATTTAAGTAATTATAGTTAAAGGGACATGAAACCCAAATTTTTTCTTTCATGATTTAGACAGAGCATACAATTATAAACAACTTTCTAATTTACTTCTATTATCTATTTTGCTTCATTCTCTAGATATTCTTTGCTGAAAAGCATATCTAGATATGCTTAGTAGCTGCTGATTGGTAGCTGCACATAGATGCCTCCTCTGATTGGTTCACCGTGTGCATCGCTATTTCTTCATTAAAGTATATCTAAATAATTAAGCAAATTAGGTAATAGAAGTAAATTGGAATGTTGTTTAAAATTATATTCTCTACCTTAATCATGAAAGAAATTGTTTGAGTATAGTGTCCCTTTAAGTTCATCCTGTTATTGGTTAATATAATCTTTTATAGCATGTACTGCAAGACGTCCAAAAGTTGTCTCCTACACCATACCTCCTATGCAGTACTGTCCATGTTCTGAATGAGGTCCAAGAGAGTTATTACATTTTGAAGCATTCGTTATAACAATTTATTCACAGTTTATTTTGGTATCCCATAAAATAAGTGAGGTTGTTGTTTCTTGGCCTAAATGCCGTTGATTTAATTTCTGCTAATGTTGATCCCCACAGCATGAGTCAACTCTTGCTTGAACAATTTACAATATCCACTGTTTAGTTCAATATCTCATATTTGCTACTTGCTAGTTACTCCAATTATTAATTACCCCAACTCCTATGATACAGACTTCACAGAGTTTATAAGTGCTGCTATCAGTTGATATGATCCTTTTGTCATACAATAGTTAATTTAGAGTATATTTCCATTTTCACACTTATCTAGGGTCCATAAGTGGCCCCCTGTGTTCTTTCCCTTATATTATTAACCCTTATTTCCTAAATATATATCTGGAGGTCCATGAGTGGCCATTTTTTTCATGTGGGAAACTCATACTACTGTAAATAATACAATATCTTAAAGCGTTAAATGTATCCTGTTTATGCAAAAAAATCTGAGGTATTATTCTAGTTGTAGAATACAGGTAATATTTTTTTTAAAATGTATCTAACTTGTACTGTACTGTTTTATTTTTCAACATCAATAAAAAAAGAGGGAAAAAAAACACATTACAATCACAGGTAGTTGGTAGTGTAGGGAATATGGGTTTGGCCATCAAAAAACAATTGCTATAGTAAGTGGATAAGAATAGCATGAGCTAGAAATGTCTACGTATACAGGATATATGGGAGTGCACACTGCTCATACACAGGATTCAGCAACCCTAATATACACAAATAATTACAAAGGTGTAGGCTTTTGGTGTAATTTACTTAGAATAAGAAGGTTAAAGAAGAGATCACTCTGAATTTAGATACCAGAACAGTACAAATTCTACATGGAATGGGTCTTTATATAAGTTTAAAACAACCATTCAATTCAAAGTTTAGGTGATAGACAGGTCTCACATCTATTGTAAATATTAGCTACCTCACAGCTGTATTTTACAAGGCAACAAATGAAAAATTGTTGTGTCAAGTGTTCTGTGCCGGGCTTAGGTTTTAACACAAGTTATCAGACATGCATTTTGCCTGATCCCCTGCACATTCTTATATATTTCACTCTGGTGGATGATCTAGGGAGGTGGACAAAGGTATGTTTAATCAATTTAATTGTTTAATTATTGTAAATAAATGTAAAAGGGAAAAGATACAAATATAGTGTAATACAGCTTTATCACTTAAAACGTGCACATGTGCCAAATACGTACTCACAGTCGATTGAGCTATCGTAAGCTCAAGTTTAGGGCAATTCTGAATTTGAAGCTCTTAGGTTCAGCTTTCCCACATCTTCCAATGTAGTTTTGAGTCATTTGTAGCAGCTCTGTTTCTCAATATATCCAAGATATATCCATATAAGCATATCTTGGTTATTCTGAGAAGATATCCATTTTAATGTAACAACTGGCATTTACTGTGAACCTCTGAAAAAGCCACTTGGATTTAAGTTGATTGAGGTACTTGTGTTTCTTTTGGCCTAGTAATTGGTGCAGGTTAATATCAAGTGGGCATGAGTGAACAACATCCCTGCGAATCAAGTGAATAGCTCCGCTGTTGCACTTGGCATTGAGGTTGTCCATGTTAGAGCTGATACAAATGACTCAAAACTGCATTGGAGCATAGGAGTCATCCCGGATAGCGATGAGAAAGCTGAACCTGACAGCTTTGAATTCAGGATTGCCCTAAACATGAGTTTAGCTCAAGCTAGTGTGAGTACGCATTAGGCATATGTGCACGTTTTAAAGGACCACTAATTAAGGGACACTCAAGTCAAAATTAAACTTTTATTATTCAGATAGAGCATTTAATTTTAAACAAATTTCCAATTTACTTCAATTAACAAAATGTGCACAGTCTTATTATATATACACTTTTTGAGTCAACTGCTCCTACTGAGCATGTGCAAGAATTCACAGAATAAACCTTTATGCATTTGTGATTGGCTGATGGCTGTCACATGGTACGTATATGCATTTGTGATTGGCTGATAGTTGTCACATGGTACAGGGGGAGTGTAAATAGACATAACTCTTAAAATTGTCAGAAAAATCTACTACTCATTTGAAGTTCAGACTAAGGGGCATATTTATCAATGTGCGAGCGAACATGATACGAAGTAGTGTATCATGTCCGCCGCACATCGATAAATGCTGACAGTATACGCTGTCAGCATTTATCATTGCACCAGCAGTTGTGAACTGCTGGTGCAATGCCGCCCCCTGCAGATTCACGGGCAATCGGCTGCTAGTAGGGGGTTTCAAGCAACCCAATCGCATTCGATCGGGTTGATTTCTGTCCGCGGCCTTCATAACTTCTGTTACCGGCGAGTCTGATAAATATGCCCCTAAGTGCTATTGCATTGTCTTGTTATCAGGCATTTGTTGATTATGCAAATCTACTGTGTTTACTGGTCCTTTACGGTAGAATTGCATGATTAACAAGTACAAAATAAAAAGACAATACAATAGCACTTACTCTGAATTTCAAATAAGCAGTAGATTTTTTTCTAACAAATGTATTTCCTTCTTAATATGAGGAGAGTCCACGGCTTCATTCATTACTTGTGGAATACAGAACCTGGCCACCAGGAGAAGGCAAAGACACCCCAGCTAAAGGCTTAAATACCTCCCCCACTCCCCTCATCCCCCAGTCATTCTTTGCCTTTCGTCACAGGAGGATGGCAGAGAAGTGTCGGAAGATTCGGAGTAGTCTCTTATGGATGGTAGTACTCTTCGAAATGGGACTGGAATTTTAAGTAGTCTTGTCAGCCTCTCAGTGAGAGCATTGATGAATGTTAGGGTCTGGAGATGCAGGGAGAGTCTTTCTTGTGAAATCATCCAGACTCGTATATACTGCTCCTTAAGAAATCAGCGTTGAAGAGTTTCCCTGCCTGCTTCCTACCCCTCAAGTCCATGTCAGGAGCGATGCTACAACACTGTCAAACTTGAGAGGTCGTGTTCCTGTTCCACGGCATAGATTCTGGTAAGATTGTTTCATTTTTTAGATATTTATGATAACGCAAGAAGACAGGGTCATAGTGTGACTCCTTTTACCTGTATATAATCAAGGGTTAATATCTCCAGAAGGGGATTATTGAACAGGGGGGGATTTATACATGATTGCTTTATTGTGTTTTTTGCTGCTCTGGCAATGTGCAAACAGTCAGGTTCTTGTTTCGTTTTGATTAACTGCGCAGTCTGTTTAGTTTGGCGCGGTTTGTCTCGCGTGCAGGGGCAGTCCTGCATGGCACTCCATGTGATCGGGTGTGGCCTCATTATCTTCCTCTTTCCTGACCATAGATTGGAGACAAAGCGGTTTCTCTGTGGGCCTGGGTCATAGGAGGTGATGAGTGCCCCAGCCATTGGGGTATAAAGGTGCCATTTATTTTTTATAGTCCATATTAAAGGCACAAGCTTTGGAGGACTCTGATGCGTTAGATGGTACTCCCTCTTTGCCTAGATGTAATGCCTGTGTTTATTGTGAGGAGGCTATGGTATATCCGCCTGCTCATCTTTGTTCCACATGCCTTGATAAAATAGTGATATCTAAAAAGAACAAGATGTTTAGTACCACTGAGCCGTCCACCTCTGAGGGGTCTCCGTCCCGCGAGGTGCGTTCCCTACAATCATCTCCGATTACACATGCAGCTCCCCAGTGCACTACTATTCCTCCTGTGGGAGGGGCCCTGTGGCCACCAGATTTTGCTGATCAGTTGCAAACGGCGGTGTCTATGGCCTTCAGTTTTTTACCTCGCCCTGCTAAGCGCAAGAAAAAGGTTAAACATTGCTATCCTTCCCAGGGGTCATCTACTCCGTTGGATGTATCTGAGACAAGATTATCCGCTGATGAAGAAGACTCTTCGGAGGACTCTGTCTCTGGGTCAGAATATGCGGCCTCTAAACCTCCGGCTGTGGATGAACCAGACTTTAGGTTTAGGATTGAGCACTTACGCTTTTTTTATTAAAAGAGGTGTTGGCTACACCAAAGGTTCCTGAACTAAATTTAACCAAGGAACCTTCTATTCTTAAGCTTGATAAAGTTTCGGACAGGGTAGTGCCCCAAACTTTCCCGGTTCCTGTAAAGATGACAAATATTATTAAGAATGAATGGGAGAGAGTTGGATCTTCTTTCTCCCCTTCTTCTTCGTTTAAGAATTTTTTTCCAGTTCCCGACTCTCAGCTAGAATTGTGGGGGTCTATCCCTAAGGTGGATGGAGCTATCTTCATGCTCGCTAAGTGCATCACTATCCCACTAGAGGATAGTTTGTTGTTTACGGAGCCCATGGATAAGAAATTAGAGACCCTGTTAAGAAATATGTTTCAGCACACGTGGTTCTTATTTCAGCCTGCAGCGGCGGTCGTTGTGAAGGCGGGAGCCGCTACCTATGGATGTGACTCTTTATCAGATATGATCGAGGTGGTAACTCCACTCGAAGAGATACAGCAATGAATTAAGCCCCTGAGGGTAGCTAATTCGTTTATCTGTGATGCAAATATGCAGATTATTCGCTTGAATGCCAGGACATCAGGCTTTTCTGTTCAGGCCCGGAGGGCCCT
Organism: Bombina bombina; assembly: GCF_027579735.1. Taxonomy (NCBI): domain Eukaryota; kingdom Metazoa; phylum Chordata; class Amphibia; order Anura; family Bombinatoridae; genus Bombina; species Bombina bombina. The sequence continues at coordinate 81,240 of NW_026512012.1, forward strand.
GTGGTTGAAGTCATGGTCTGCTGACATGACGTCCAAGTCTAGATTACTCTCCCTTCCATTAAAGGGAAAGGTTCTTTTTGGTCCAGGCCTGGACTCTATCATATGCATGGCCCTAATTTTCGTCCCTTTCGTTTGGTCAAGTCCTAATGAGAGCAGCCTGCCGCGAAGCCCAAGCAGTCCAAGGGATCTTGGAAACCTTCTCAGTCTTGGAATAAAGCCAAGCAAAACAAGAAGCCCGCCGAGACAAAATCGGCATGAAGGGGCGGCTCCCGATCCATCTCTGGATCGCAAAAGGGGCAAACTATCTCTTTTCACGGAGGCTTGGATGAGAAACATGCAGGATCCTTGGGTTCTAGAAGTCATTGCCCACAGTTACAGGATAGGTTTCAAATCTCACCCTCCCAGGGGTAGATTCCTATTGTCAAATCTATCTTCAAAACCAGAGAAACGAGATGCCTTTCTAGAGTGCATGAGGGATCTCTCCTCTCTAGGAGTACCAGTACCTCTAGCAGAGAGAGGTCTAGGGTACTATTCAAACCTTTTCCAAAGAAGGAGGGTACGTTTCGTCCCGATTCTAGACCTAAAGTGCTTAATCAAGTTTCTGTCTGTCCCATCATTCAAGATGGAGACAATAATGTCAATTCTGCCCTTAGATCAAGAAGGACAGTTCATGACTATGACAGACTTGAAGGACGCTTACCTTCATGTACCGATATACAAGGATCACTTCAAGTTTATAAGATTCACTTTTCTGGACCAGCACTTCCAGTTTGTAGCTCTTCTCTTTGGTCTGGCTACTGCTCCAAGAGTCTTTATGAAGGTTCTGGGAGCTCTGCTTGCGGTGGCGAGATCCAGAGGTATTGCAGTAGCGCCTTATCTGGACCACATACTGGTCCCGGCTCCATCTTGCCGGCTGGCAGAGGACCATACGAGAGCTCTTCTACTTATTCTTTGATCTCATTGGTGGCTCTGTCCAGATCGGCTGTCCCAGGGGACATCCTTCTTGAGACCATCCTGGGAGATTGTGACTACGGACGTGAGCCTCTCAGGATGGGAAGCTGTTTGGGGTGCCAGGAAGGCACAGGACAGGTGTTCCGATCAACATCTTGGAACTTCAAGCGATCTTCAATGCTCTGAGGGATTGGCCCCTCCTGGGGTCATCCCAGTTCATCAGATTCCAATCGGACAACATTACCTCGGTGGCTTACATCAACCATCAGGGGAGAACAAGAAGCTCCTTAGCCATGAGTGAAGTATCTCGGATTCTGTAATAGGCAGAGACCCACAACTGTTCGCTGTCAGCGATCCACATTCCGGGTGTGGACAACTGGGAAGTGGATTTTCTCAGCAGACAATAGTTTCATCCGGGGGAATGGTCTCTTCACCCCAAGGTGTTAGGGGAGATTTGCAAAAGATGGCGGACACCGGAGATAGATCTCATGGTATCCAGACTCAACATCAAGCTACCCAGATACGGGTCGCGGTCCTGGGATCTCCAGGCAAAACTGTCAGATGCCTTAGCAGTGCCTTGGGGGTTCAACCTAGTCTACATATTTCCTCCATTACCACTTCTACCTCGAGTAGTGGCCTGCATCAAGCAGGAGCAAGCTTCAACTATCCTGATTTCTCCGTCGTGGATGAGAAGGATGTGGTTTGGGGAACTGGTGGGGATGTCATTGTCTCCTCCATGGAGGTTGCCCTGTCGCAGAGATCTGCTTATACAGACTCTTTTTGTGCATCAAAATCTAGATTCTCTGAGGCTGACTATGTGGAGATTGAACGCTTAGTCCTAGCCAAGAGGGGGTTTTCAGAGAGTCTGATTGATACTCTCATTCAAGCCAGGAAGTCGGTCACCCGACTCATCTATCATAAGGTATGGAGGACCTACTTATTCTAGTGTAAGGCTTGTGGGTATCCCTGGCATAAGGTCAAGGTATCCAGGATTATTTCTCTCCTCCAGGATGGTCTGGAGTAGGAACTTACCGCCAGTTCCTTAAAGGGACAGATTTTGGCTCTATCTGTGTTGTTACACAAGAAGCTCGCTAAGCTTCCTGATATTCAATCTTTTGTTCAGTCTCTGTCTAGAATCAGTCCTGTGTTTAGATATTCTGCTCCTGCTTGGAGTTTAAATCTGGTTCTAAAAGGTTTGCAGAGGACTCCGTTTGAGCCCATGCACTCAGTTGACATTAAATTACTGTCTTGGAAGGTTCTTTTTCTACTGGCTATTGCTTTGGCACGCATAGTCTCTGAGATGGCGGCCTTGCAATGTTAGCCCCCTTACCTAGTTTTTCATGCTGATAAGGCTGTTCTTCGCACTGGGTTTTCTCCCTAAGGTTGTTTCTGATAGCAACATCAATCAGGAGATTGTGGAGATTCTTCGAAGGAACGGTTACTTCATAATTTGGATGTGGTTCAAGCTTTGAAATTCTATCTTCAGGCTATGAAGGATTTCAGACAGACTTCAGCATTGTTTGTTGTCTATTTGGGGGAAGCACAAAGGGCAGAAGGCTTCTTCCACTTCCCTATCTTTTTGGCTGAGGAGCATGATTTGTTTAGCTTATGAGACAGCGGGACATAAGCCTCCTCAGAGGATTACGGCTCACTCAAATAGAGCTGTGGCTTCTTCTTGGGCCTTCAAGAATGAGGCCTATATGGAGCAGATTTTTAAGGCGGCTACCTGGTCCTCCTTACATACTTTTTCAAAGTTTTACAAATTTGATGTTTTTGCTTCGGCGGAAACAGCTTTTGGGAGAAAAGTCTTGCAGGCTGTGGAGCCATTCAGTTTTCTCTAGAGCTTGGGTATTTTTTTCCCCACATGTAATGAATGAAGCCCCACTCTCCTCATATTAAGATAAAAAACATAAATTATGCTTACCTGATAATTTCATTTCCATCTGTATGAGGAGAGTCCACGGCCCCCACCTGGTTCTCTGTTGTGCGGACCTAAATTTATTTTATTTTTCTTCTGGCACCATTTATACCCTGATATTTCTCCTACTGTTCCTTGTTCCCTCGGCAGAATGACTGGGGTATGAGGGGAGTGGGGGAGGTATTTAAGCCTTTGGCTGGGGTGTCTTTGCCTCCTCCTGGCAGCCAGGTTCTGTATTCCCACAAGTAATGAATGAAGCCGTGGACTCTCCTCATACAAATGGAAATAAAATGATCAGGTAAGCAAAATGTATGTTTTTTTCGCCTTTTGCTAGCCCCTTGTATCATGAGACAACCATCAGCCAATCACAGACTAGTATATGTATACCCTTTGAACTTGTGCACATGCTCAGTAAGAGTTGGTGCCTCAGAAAGTGTGAATATAAAAAGAAAAATAAGCAAAAATGCAAAATTTCATAAAAGAAGTAAATTGGAAAGTATTTTAAAAAGTGCATGCTCTATCTGAATCATGAAAGTTTAATTTTGACTTCAGTGTTCTTTTAAGTGATATAGCTGTATTATACTATATTTTTATTTTTTTACCCTTTTTTAAGAGCATCTGTCGCAGTACGAATTTCACTACAATTTGTATTTATATATACTGTATATATATCCTTTGGATCACATTTATTTAGGAGTATATTTTTAGAGTGTGTTTTTTTCTGTTATTTTATTATTTATGTTTAATTACTGGCCACATAATTGTTCTTTGCTTATTTTATTACCTATTGTTCTTTCTCTTTATTTGGGAAACCTCAGTTCAAAATATCACGTTAATAGTTGAAGATTTAAAATGGGCCACCTGTAAATTTGTGAAAAACACTGATTACTCAGTGACAGAAGTCTTACCTAATCTTTCCATTTTCCAGAAACCTAGGTTATCTACAAAGTTAAACAATGTGTTTGTTTTTGGGATCAGTTGTCTGTCTAAGGTTAAATTCCACCCAATTTTGTTTAAGGTCCCTCGTCATGCTGGTGATATATGAGCATTACTGCTCCAGAGCTGACTTTACTACACAGGAATCCAACAAAAAGTGCTCTGCAAGCAGTAGTGCAATTAAAGGCTGTAGTAAATAAGACCATTTTATTATAAAGAGGCTCAAAAAAAATAAAAAATAAAAATAGATGACAATTACGTAACAAACAAACAAAAAACTCAGGTAATTATTCCCCTTTATCTTTTTTGTTCTTAGTAATTGGTTTTCTAATCCATCTATTCAAGTCTCTTTAAACTTTTCCAGTACTTTAAACAGTGCTATTTGTGGATAAATTCTGGGAATTGTAACAGTTAAGTAAGATATTTGGCACTAAACAAATAAACAACTTTTTACCCCCCAAAAAAATATTCACTTTGAGATAGCCCATTGAAGTTTCTTAACATATTAACTCTATATTTAGAATATATTTATTGCACTACTGACTCTAGCTAACGAAATGTTAAACACATAGGTAAAGTCCTACTTTGTAACTGCAAGCATTGCAGCTCGCAAATAGACAACAGTCAGTGATTGGTGACTACTACTATGTACAACTAATAATACCAATGATTTGCTGATCATGTCCTGTGGAGCTGCAAAAAAAGTTGACCATATAGGGTCTCATCACAATCTTTCCTTTAATAGTTATCTGCATGTTAAATGTTGCTGATGAGATGAGCCCTTTTCAACTAGGATTTCATGATCAGCCATTTTCATTGTTAATCTGAAGCACTTGTTAAATTATTGGTTTTGGGAAAACAAGGCCCCTATACTTGTGTAAGTCCTGTTTGTTATGATCACATTTTAAATTCTCAATCATTACTGACACATTTCCAGGTGCATTTTTCAGTTATAGAATTTCACAGGACTTAATAACGCCCTGAAAACACTTTTCCCCTTTCTACAGAGAACCCTAAAAAGATTTTGTATATACCATTGGTTTTGAGCATGAACAAGGCACCTGCGCCATACTGGATGATATTAGGAAGCAACAGCAAACAGATACAAATGCTACCTGCTCAACCAATTCAAGTTTAAAAATTAATAAAAGTAAAATCAATAACCCAAAAAAGTCTGATGCCCACTGTACTTATTGTGGCACTGTTCAAATTTCATCCCCAAAAAACCATAGACATGTGCAAGTCTGAAAATTTAGTTTCGGTATTTTTTTTTATTTAGTTTTGTAGCAATCGGATTGATTCTTTATAGAGTAGTCATTATTTCGGATGCATTCGGAACTTTAGAAGTTTGCTGTGTTCGGATTCATTCGTTATGTTATGTTACGTTGATTCGGATGGTTCCAACCAGCACAAAAGGAATTATTTCACTGTTCTACCTCACTATATTTAATTGTAATATATATCTATTCGTTTTTTATTTTAATAAATATGTAACGGCAAAGGAATTGTGAGTTGTCCAGAGAGTCAGACTATCGCACCACGGCTATTCGAATAAAGCAAATGAATCCGAACTAATTTGGATGTTTCGTTACAAATAAATTCGGATTGGTTTTGTTTCGTTACTAGGGTGATACATCCGAATCTCCGAATCACCCAAATTTCATCCGAATTTTGATAAGGAACTAAACAATTCGCACATGTCTAATAACTATATATCTCTGTGGTTTTGGAGCCCAGCAGGTTAATTGTGCACACCTATTATTATAATACAATAATAAGGGGTCAATTAACACACGGGGGCATATGTATCAAGCTCCGAACGGAGCTTGATGCCCCGGGTTTCTGGCGAGCCTGCAGGCGGACAGACATTGCCACAATACAACCAGATTGAGTACGATCGGGTTGATTGACACCCCCTGCTGGCGGCTGATTGGCCGTGAGTCTGCAAGGGGCGGCATTGCACCAGCAGCTCTTGTGAGCTGCTGGTGCAATGCTGAATACGGCGAGCGTATTGCTCGCCGTGTTCAGCGAGGTCTGGCGGACCTGATCCGCAGTGTCGGACCAGGTCTGCCAGACCTTGATACATATGCCCCAAAGTCTTTCAACCTGTATTGTAAACTCTAAGTCCACCTAATCGCCATTTTATTTGCCATTCACATTTGATTTTTGGATTACCAAATTAGGAGATTATGCAGATATTTATATTAACAACTTCCAGGTAGTACATTTGTCAATTTCTTTAAGTATGAATGGGATAGTAAAGTAAACACTTTTATGATTCATATAGAGCATGCATTAAAAAACGAATCCCATTATTAAATTATTATCAATTATTATTATAATAGTTATTATTATCAAATTATGTATTATCAAATGTGCTTTGTTCTCTTGGTCTCCTTTTTTGGACAGCAAAGCTAGGTTGGCTCATCAAAGCTCAGGAGTGTGCATGTGACAAAATGGCAATAATAGTTGTTAAAGCATATCATTTTAAGACTATCAACCCAATATTATTGTGTCTTTAACCCCTGCAAAGGAGTTAAACACACAGTAAAAGTGCAGCTCAGGACATACGGAGCACTGTTGGTCTCGAGTGGAACCTTGCGCTTATGCTATTAACAACACAGATCTGCATTCTCTGTCTAAATTATAAGGGGTCAATTTACCAAGCTCCGTTTTCAACGAGCCTTCAGAAGTTATGCTCCATAACCTGTCCGCCTGCTCTGAGGTGGCGGAAAGAAATCAACCCGATCGAATACGATCGGGTTGATTGACATCCCCTTTTAGCGGCCAATTGGCCGCAAATCTGCAGGGGGCGGTATTGCACCAGCAGTTCACAAGAACTGCTGGTGCAATGATATCGATGTGATTTATCGATGTGCAGCGGACATGATACGCTACATCGTATTATGCCCACTCGCACTATAATAAATTGACCCCTAAATGTTTAAGTTTGACTTTACTGTTCTTTTACCATAATATTTATAGTTATGGATATTTATAACATAGAATTAGGGTTAATTTAATTTTCTTAAGTTCATTGTATTTTACTAAATTATAATATTACTTACAGAGTTTTGTAATGAAGCACTGAAGGAATCTGATCCAAATGGATTTTCAAATAATCCTTCAGATGGTTTAGACACAGGTAGGGTTTGTAGTCGTGGAGCGGGCTTTGGTGGCTCTGAAACACAAAGACAACACAAGACATTAAATTATTACTAATGACATTATTCACAGATAATAAGTTACCTTTTTTACAAATGTAAATACAAGCGTCCAAACAAAGCAAAAAGTCCAGCAAAGAGACAAAATAAACAGATCTGGTAATAAAATTACATAGGTAGATCTTACTATACAAAACAAATCACAATTATACATACGGAAAAAAAAGACATAGGGCCCTATGTATTAAAAGGTGGGCTACTCAACTTGCAAAGCTGTCCGCCCTTCTTTGCTGCATACGGCCAGTGGATCTATTGATCCACTGGACCGTATGTATCATTACACACTCCGATGAGTATGTAATGCCCGCCACTTCATTTGCGCGACCGATCGCACAAGTGAAGGGACTGCCAATCACAGAGTACAAGCGAGCTCTCAGTGATATCTCTTACGTTGCGGGAAGAAGGCTTGCATATGCGATCCAGGCCCCGCAAGGGCTCCAGAGCAGCTCTCCCTGCTTCATACATGGAGTCCACAATCTTGTGTCAAATTTCCCAAGCATAAACACAAACTAATGTGCTATGACAGTCCTTTCAAGGTGGCATATCATAAGGTCATGTTAGGAGATGGGGGAAAAAGACAAAAAAACAGGACCCCCTCTCCTAACATGACCTCTTTATATAACAATTAAAAATATCACATTTAAAAAAAAACTGGAAATTGTACTAAAAAATGCTTCTGCATATGAACGAAGAGCAATTACACGTGAAAGTAATAGTTCTTTTGCCTAAAAAAAATATAAAGTGAAAGCTGCTTAAATTGAAATTGAAACTAAAACTGCAGTATAGGGTTTGTACTTCCTGCTAATTTGCTTTATTGGTGAAGAGGGACACACATTTCTATAAAAAACAACAACCTGATTGCTAAGTATTAGTCACCTTCTATATGGTACAGCAAAACAGGTAACTTTGTTTTAGTAATTACATAATTTTCCTATAAATTAATTTTAAACACATTCATTATTTAAAGTGATATGAAACCCCCCAAAAAATTCAGACCGAACATACAATTTAAAAAAAAATTCCAGTTTACTCCTGTTATCTAATTTGTTTAGTTCCCATGATATTCTGTGTTGAAGAGGTTGGTGTTAGCAGCACTGCAAGCAAGGAAATCATAATTTATACTTTTCTGATAAATTATTTTCTTTCATGGTGGTGAGAGTCCACAATACATTACTCATGGAAATTACCCTTCTCTACCACTAGGAGGAGGCAAAGAGTCCCAAACCCCAAAAGCTCTATAAAACTATAAAATTACTGTGCACATAACAGGAAAGCACTTGTAGACGGTAAAATCGGAAACTGACTTTTTACACTTGTTTGAATGCAGGAGAGCAGTCATCGCTTCAGAAACTGCAGCCTTAAATACATTTTTCATGGCAGGAAGCACAACTTCAGCATTATCCAATAGACAATTGTCCACTAACAAACAAGCAGCAAACAGCCAAACCAGTACTGAAAGATATCAGCAGAGGTTATGGAATAGGAGAATATTGCAGATCCATAAAGGGAGGCAGAAGACAAGTCCCTGCGACCAATTATAATAGAGGATTTATGAAAAATCTCTCATGAGATGAAAAAAGAATCATAAACCATACCCCACATACATCCCTCTGACAAGCACTGTACTCTGAGGGGAAACAAGGCCTCAATATAGACTGAAAAATCAAATACACATCTAAGTCAACCACCTCCAGCGGAGGCAAAGTAAAGACTGGAGTATGTGTGAGATGGGAGGGGTTTTATAGAGCTATTAGCGCTTGGGACTCTTTGCCTCCTCCTATTGATAGAGAAGAGTAATTCCCATGAGCACCTGTATGAAAGAAATAATGTTGCTATCTAGTGCTCTTGTAAATTGATAACATTGTAGCAAAACTGCTGCCATATAGTGCTCTAGACATGTTCAGGCTCCTGAACTTAAAGATCCAATAAACACAGTAGGATAGAATAATCAATAATGCATAATAAATAGACAATGCAAAATAATTTAGTTTGAATTTCACATGAGTAGTAGATTTATTCTGACAAATTTCAAAGTTGGTTTTATTTTCCTTTCCCCTATATCATTTTGACAGCCATCAGCCAATCACAAAATGCATATGCACATATTCTGTGAATCTTGCACATGCTCAGCAGGAGCTGGGGCCTCAGAAAGTGCATATTTAAAAAGATTGTGCAGATTTAGATAAGTTTAATTTTGATGTCTATTAAGTCCCTGCTTTTCAATAAAAGATAACAAGAAAATTTGATAATAGAAGTAAATTGGAAAGTTCTTTAGAATTGCATGCTCTATCTGAATCATGAAAGAATATTTTGGGTTTCATGTCCCTTTTAATTTCTATATTATTAAATAATTTAATAAATTGAAAGCAATCACTGTTCCTCATGGTAGCACCAGGTAATGAGTGGATTCTACATAACAAAACCAACTTAGACCTAGGGGCTGATTTAGCAAGGGCCTAATGGCCCCTGTTCCCCTTGTTTCCACGTGAGCCTTCAGGCTCGCCGGAAACAGTAGTCTTAAGACCGCTGCTCCTTAACTTGTCCGCCTGCTCTGAGCGGCGGACAGCAATCAACCCGATCAAAATACGATTGGGTTAATTGACACCCCCTGCTAGCGGCCGATTGGCTGTGAATCTGCAGGGGGCGGCATTGCACAAGCAGTTCACTAGAACTGCTTGTGCAATGATAAATGCTGAAAGCGTATGCTGTCGGCATTCAGCAATGTTGGGCAGACATGATCGCTGCAGCGTACCATGTCCATCGACAGATGGTGAATCGGCCCCCTAGTCTCCATTGAGGTGTTAAGTTTGGAAACTGGTGGTAACATAAAAATCTCTATAGACTTTAATGGAGATAAATGTTTTTACCACCAGTTTCCACAATTTACCACATAAATGGAAACAAGGCCTCAGTAAGTACGGTGTATACAAACATTCTGAGCTAATCAAAATTTATTTGTGGTCAACAAGATAGGTGCATTTGTTAAACATAAATATCACTCACTATAAAGTTGAATGATAGCCTTTTAAATATTTGGTTGTGTAATGATTTGTGGAAGTTTTGTGTAGGTTTATTATAAATATATATAGTTAAACACAGTGACTATTTGACACCCCGTTGAACAAAGGGCACATCAAGTATGTTTTGTAAGAGTCAAGATATTATTTAAAGGAACATGGAATACAAAAAACAAAACCCTACATATTTACTTCTAGAGTCAATTTTCTTTTAGTATCCTTGGTTGAAACCTAGCTCCTTTCCATGAGAGCATATCTAGATAGGCCCAGGAGTGTACACTTCTTAAGCATTAGTATATGCTACAAGCATTGTTGCAAACGCTGTTCTATATCCACACTCTTATGGAAAGTAGATTAGTTTTGACACAGAAAATCAAGAGAGTTACATTTTTTAAATGGGTCTGAAACTCTAGCCTGCTTATATAATAACACCATATGATTTATAACGGATGTGAGTGCATACTTACTTATTATTATATCTGATGTTTGTGCCTGTGCTAGGCCATTTGGCGATCTTGAGCGAGATTACATAGGCGGCGTAGGTTTCAGCACAACTGCTAAAACCTGCATCGCCTGTAAGTTCACCTCGCACATCGGCTGAATCACATATACAGCGCCGTCAGATGATAAACTGCCGTAAGTCGGATAAACTGGCAATGTTCAGAAATGTGCGGAAATAGACATTTCTGGACTTGCCAGTGATTTACGGCAATTTATGATCTGCCGGCGCCTAAGTAAAAAACAAAAAAGTTAAATCGCCGTAAAAGTCTAACCCGCCTCCCAAAAATAAACATGACACGTCAAAACCCCTATATCCGCAATCCCCCCACATCACAACTAATAATAAAGTGTATTAACCTCTAAACCGTCATCCCCCCATTGCAACTACTAACAAAAGTATTAACCCCTAATCCGCCAACCCCCCACATCCCAATCTACCTAATACAGTTATTAACCACTAAAAATAAATCTCCCTAAAATAGCAAAATAAAAATATCCTAACTTCCTATTAAAATAAAAAAACCTAACATTACAGTTAAAATAAAAAGAAAGAAAGCTAAGATTACATAAAAAAAAAAGAAATCTAATATTACCAAAAATAAAAAAAATCTAAGATTACAAGGGCAAATCCTTTTTTATTTTCGTTAATGGTAGTTTATTTTGAGTTAAGTTAGGGGGTGCTAGGTTAGGGGGCTTAGTGATTAGATTGATACTTTGGTTGTGGGTGTTTTCCGGTTTAGGGGTTAATACTAATTAGCTTATTTGCATTGTGGGTGAATGGCGGATTAGGGGTTAATCACTTTATTAGTTAGATTGCGATGTGGGTCAATGGCGGATTAGGGGTTAATCACTTTCTTAGTTAGATTGCCATATGAATGAATGGCGGATTTGATGTTAATACTTTTATTTAGTTATTGTGGTGGGGGGATGGTGGTTGAGAGGTACATATTGAGCATGTGTTAGGTGTTTGTTAAGACTTCCAGGGAGTTACGGTGCACACATATTCAGTGCAAGGTTTGCTGCGCCTGCCTATGTGTGGCGAGGTAAAAATGGAGTAAAATTTCTCTATTTTCGCCGCGTCCTTGCGCTGAATATGTGATACCGACTTGCATACGTGCCATATATGTGATAGCAATATCCGACTAAAAACAGCCGACGCCGGCTTTTGCAGGCACCACCGCATATGTAATCTCGCCCCTTGTGTTATCTTTTGTCAAATTTTTTTAATACATGGGCTCTAATTGTATCTCTGAAGTTTTTTTTATTTTAATGTGCCTTCATTTCTATTTGACTGTTTCCATTAGTTAGTTTAAAAGTTTTTGTATTTAAGTAAATAATAAAGCAATAGGACTATTGTCATGAAGACCTTATGATTTTAGGATGTCATGTGTTAATTTTTTCTTTCTTTGCTTTTTCTTCTCTGTTATTTACAGTTTTTTTTTTTTTTTTTTTTAAATAGCCCAGAACTATAAAAGTCAAATGGGACCACTGACTTTTACTACCTACATCTGGTTCAACAGGATACAGGGCAGCAATTAAGTCTTCCCACTACAGTGATTTTTAGAAGTCAAGTTATGAATATAAAATGTCAACCCAGGGTGACAGGAAACAGTGTCCATAGGAAGACACCAACCTGAGATTGAATTGAGGTGACACTCTGGGATATCTTAAAATCTACTTTAATCACATATATGGTACTGGATGACGAAATATGACAGACATGTCTAGTATCAAAATAATGCTCATAATAATACAATGGGATTGCCTTAATGGTGTATGTGTACTGTATTTACATAATTGAAGTTATCAGTTGTTTTTGTATAACTTCATCCAGGGCTGCAGGGCTTTCCTTGCCCACTCTGGATTTGCATTTAACTGTGATTTAATATAATATTATCATTCTACATAGGAGGCTGCTCACACAGCTTGTTTGACTATTCATTATTCCATCTCCATGGAGCAGAGGATGTTCTAGGTTCTGCCATATTTCTCCCTTTTATTTTGTTTGTTAATTCCTTTTTTTATATCAAATGCACTGTGACTATTTTTTCTGTTCATAATAAATGTTCTTTTATTAAGTTTTTCCTTTGTCTAATATTTGAACCCCGTTACTGAAGAGACTGGTATTAACAGTAATGTGTTTTTAGATAGATTTTTGTCAAATTGTGTTTTGGGATTTTTAATCTGCTAGTTTCGGTTTTTCTTTAGGATTTCACATAAAATGAACTTAAGTTGGTGGCAGCAAAGGTTGTTTAGTGTGAGTGACTTTAAAGGGCAGTACGGGCATTTTTGTAGGTCTAGTACAGACTAGAAAGTGTTTGTTAACCCTTATACCCACTAAACTAAGACACAGGCTTGCATGGAGTGGTCAGTTAACCATTTCTGTGCCAAACTGGGAATTTTTGAAGGGTTAGTTAAAGGGACAGTCTACACCAAAAATTTTCTTATTTAAAAAGATAGATAATCCCTTTATTGCCCATTCCCCGTTTTTGCATAACCAAAACAGTTATATTAATATACTTTTTACCTCTGTGATTACCTTGTATCTAAGCCTCTGCAGACAGCCTCCTTATCTAAGTGCTTTTAACAGACATGCAGTGTACTCAATCAGTGAAAACTCCTAAATAACTTCACGGGAGTGAGCACAATGTTATCTATATGACACACATGAACTAACACTGTCTAACTGTGAAAAACTTTCAAAATGCTCTGAGCTAAGAGGCGGTTTTCAACGGTTTAGAAATCAGATTGAGCCTAGCTAGGTTTAGCTTTTCAAAAATACCACCAAGGGAACAAAGCAAATAATTTGATGATAAAAGTAAATTGGAAAGTTGTTTAAAATTGCATGCCCTATCTGAATCATGAAAGTTTAGTTTTGACTTTACTGTCCCTTTAACCCTTTACGCCACTCCTATATCATAACTAAAGAATTCTGAAACAATAAATCAATACCCCAGCAATGGCACACCTATCTATCATAAGTGCCCAAGGTGGGAGCCAAAACAACTTTGACACTCTGCCTCTAGGCTACCACTATACTGTTTGGCTTTATTGGCTGTGATTTTAGAGCATAATACTTTACTTTACATATGAATACATATGATAGTATAATTAAGCTTTAGATGCTACTGTTTCTTTAAAGGGACATTAAACACTAAATTCCTTTTATAAGCATAATACTGAGGTTATTCCACACCTCCCTCTTGTCATGGGTGCTGCCATGTTGAAAGCTAGCTTTCACTGTATTCCAGTGATGATGTGTTTGACCACGTACAGCAACTCTTCTTAAGATACCTGCAGTGAAAACTAGGTTACAAAATGGTTGTACCCATAATTAGAGGGAGGTGTAAGATATGTATTTAGCGTTTAACCTCTTAAGGACTGAGAATTTTAGAGAAAAACTTGCCCAAAGTAGCAGATCATTTTTAGCATTTTTGCTATCACTCCATTTAAACAGAAATAGAGCCTTGTTTTTTTTTTCAACACTATGGACTAGATTACAAGTGAGGCGCAAACGGTTTTGTGCTAGCGCAATCATGTTTTTACGAGCCATTTAAAATTGTGCTGATATTACAAGTGGAGCGACAGTTTACCCAAAATCGTTCTCCCCTGAAATGTGTTCCCAATGGTCAGTTTTACCTGCTGGAGTGCCCTAAGCTACTAGCCAGTCTAAAATGTAACTCGCCACTTTTGATCCCCCCCAATACCCACCAACACCACACCCACTAACCCCCTCCCCCCCACTTTGCAAATGTTTAGTCAATGTGAAACACTTTATTGTGCAATACTTTCTTAAAGTGAAGGTAAAGTTTTGGTTAGTTCAATTAATTTTTTAACATATTATGTGACCAACATTATAGTCGCTAACTTTGTTTTTTAAAAAATAAAATTACTTATAAATAAATCTTATTTTTATTCTGACCGTTTTTTCACCGCTTCCTCCTCCCCCTCGCTTTCTTCCGGCTTTGTCTATGAAAATGATTTATGCGCTCCCAACCTCTGTAAGCGTAACTAAGCGTAACTAAGCGTGCGCGTTCTCTATCTGCAAAACTATGCGCATGCGCAATTGTACCATCTGTACTCCGATACATTATATCAATGTTTCAGTTTCTTCATTCAGCACTCTGTATTTTGAAATCTTACTGAGCAGCATCGCGTCTTTCATAGAATCCCCATAGACAACAACGAGCAAAATGTTATGTCCCATTTATTAAAAATCAAATATTGCAGTGAAAACACATCGTTTTGTAGAAATAAAAAAGTATGAAAATTGAAAAGGTTATATGTAATGTAATTGGATATTATAGTCAAGTCAACCAAAAAGGAAATATATAATTTGAAAACTTTTATTTATTAGCTTGCAATTTTGTTTACTTGATATATTAGAAATGAATTAAAAGCTGCTCCATAAAATCAAGATGCAGGTAAATCACATAGCTTTGCATCAAGACTAACTATCTTTGCAAAATGAAAAGCTGATAATCAAAGCCATTCTATATTATAGTGTATAGTCAAGCAAAAAACAAATAAATATTTGTAACATCTTTTCTTTCTTAGCAATTGATTGTTTGTTCATTGTTATTAGAAACTTGTAATTCATTGCTGAGAGCAATGAATAAATGTTTTGCTACGAAAGAAAAGATTTTAAAAAATAGTTATTACTTTTTTCTTGAGTAGACTAATATAGAATTGCTGTTCTTATCAGCATTTCATTTAGAAAACTTCGTTAGTATTGATAGGAAAGAATAAGATTTATATGCATCCTTTGTTTTTCAGCAATGAATTTAAAATGTATTACAAGCAAAGGGATGCAGATAAAGAAAATTTCTTTGCATCAACACTTACAATGTTTGCATAGTGTAAGGATGATAAGAAAAGCCATTCTATGTTAGTCTTTGCAAGAAACAAACTATAAATCTTTGTAAAATCTTTTCTTTATTTGCAACAGATAGTTTATGACTTGTTATCTGAAACTTTTAATTGATTGCTGAGAGCAATGACTACAAAATGTCTTTCTATGAAACAAAAGATTTTAACAAAAAGTTATTGCTTTTTTCGTTATTTTAACTATGTTTGCAAAATGTAATGATGAAAATAAAAGCAATTCTATATTAGTTAGGTCAAGCTCAAACGAAAGAAATCTTTGTAAAATCTTTTCTTTCTTTGAAATACATTTTTCACTCATTTTTAGCAGAAATTATGTTACATTGATTAAAACTAAAATGTTTCAGTGAAAACACATCGTTTTATATAAATAATAACAAAGTATGAAATTGGAAAAGGTTATATCAAATGGAATTGGATATTATAGTAAAGTCAACCAAAAAGCAAATATATAATTTGAAAACTTTTATTTATTAGCTTGCAATTTTGTTTACTTGATATATTAGAAATGAATTAAAAGATGCTCCATAAAATCAAGATGCAGGTAAATCACATAGCTTTGCATCAAGACTAACTATCTTTGCAAAATGAAAAGCTGATAATCAAAGCCATTCTACATTAGTCTATGCAAGAAAAAAACTATAAATCTTTGTAAAATCTTTTCTTTATTTGCAAGAGATTGTTTATGCCTTGTTATCTGAGAGCAATGACTAAAGAATGTCTTGCTAAGAAAGAAAAGATTTTAACAAAAAGTGATTGCTTTTTTCTTGAGTAGACTAATATAGAATTGCTGTTCTTATCAGCATTTCATTTTGCATACTTCGTTAGTATTAATAGTAAAGAATGTGATTTATCTGCATCCTTTGGTTTTCAGTAATGAAGTTAAAATTTATTACAAGCAAAAGAATGCCAATAAAGCAGATTGCTTATCCTACACAATAACGATGTTTGCAAAATGTAATGCTGATAATAAAAGCAATTCTATATTAGTGAGGTCAATCTCCAAAGAAAAAAAATAGTTGTAAAATCTTTTCTTTCTTATCAACCAATAATTTTGTCATTGTTATCAGCAATGAATTTAAATATTATAACAATAAAAGGATGCAGAGAAAACACATCGCTTTACAGTTTGCAAAATGAAAAGCTGATAAGAAATAGAATGATATATTTTAGTCAAGTCAACCAAAAATGAAATATATTATTTGAGAAGTTTTATTTCTTAGCTTGCAATTTTGGTTCATTAATATCAGCAAATGATTAAAAGTTGCTTATAAAAATAAGGATGCAGACAAATCACATTGCTTTACATCAATACTAACGATGTTTGCAAAATGAAACGCTGATAATCAAAGCCATTTTATATTATAGTCTATAGTCAATAAAAAAAAGAAATTAATATTTGTAAAATCATTTCTTTCTTGGCAAAAGATTCTTTGTTCAAGATATTCTACAAATCTTTATTTATTTTTTGCCTGACTAGACTATAATATACAATAACTGTTATTATCAGCATTTCATTTTGAAAGCTTCATTAGTATTGATGAGAAACAATGTAATTTATCTACATCATTTGCTTTTTATAGTTTTAACAAGATCATACATTATGGTAAAATAAAAAAGAAAACATTGCAAATGCAATTCTTAGTTTTTAGAGAGAAAAGTTGCTGTAGGTAATCGGAGCGAAACAAATGTTGCAGATTTGTTGCCGTCTGAGTTCCTCGGCAGCTCCTTCTTTGACTACAACCCAAATTTTATAATGCGCATGCGCGAACCGAGGACGCGCTTGCTTGCAAATTGAGGAGGATAAATTGTAACGCATGCGCATGTAGAGCAGGATGTTGATGACGAAATTTGACGGCCGCCTAACGGCCAGAAAATCAATTGGATCTCTGAAGCACGTGATAGATATTTAGAAAAAAAGATAAATGTACGGGTTGTTTTTCGGAAAGCCGATTAGATGATAAAAACATCAGATATCACAGGTAATATATGTTTTATAACAAATTGATGAATGAAACTTATATTTATTTGCCATCATATCTCTAATTATTTGTGATAAGGCGTTTGACTTTACCTTCACTTTAATATAGTTTTTGTTTTATACCATAAATTAAATAATGCTGCATACAGTAATAAATTAACAAAAATAAGTGCATAGCAGTATGCAACATCTAAGAAGGTTCTGGGGAAGACATCAGCTGTACAGAAAAATGAAGTTGATGAACTGAGAGAAAGCAGAGAGTGTTGACATTAATGTGAGGTTATAGCAGACCTGGAATTTCTTTTTATAATTATCACCTGTGATCTATTTTTATCCACTCCCTCCTCACTTCAATCCCTCTTTTTACCCCTTCTCTCTCAGTCCATATCTTCTCTTTACACTCTTTCTTTTAACTCTCTCTTTACTCTTTTTTTTATTTTCTCCACTTTTTCTTAAAGGATTACTAACTTTAGTTTTTTTGCTTCCAAACGGACCACAGATTTTATATCCCATATATAAATCTAATCTAATTTACCTTCTTTTATACTCCAACGATGCTGATAATCTTAATACAAAATAATTTTATATTTTAGGCATGACATCACTTCTTCCAGCCCTCAAATATGGGCCGTACATGGTATAAATCAATTTCCAATCGTATAGCAAGTTTATGAATATAATTAGCTTGAGATTTCGTCATCCTGCGCATGTGCAATCTGATCGGTTCATTCGCGCATGCGCAGATTGCTGCACTGATGCCAACATTACCCAGAGTAATTTCTATCACGCATTCGAAAGGGGTCTACTACATCCAGAACAGACTTCAAGCCGATGAGGTATTCAATGACGTCACACTAGCTTGCCCATGTGCATCTCTGAAAACTGCCGCCATGTTCCAACCTGTGTTGCCAGCCCTGATTGGACAAACGAAAAAGCTACCAACGAAGTGGGTTTGGAAAGTTTTAAAAATTCAGGGACACATTGCTGCAAAACGGTAAGTATTTGAAACGGATAGGGAATTGTAAAGGTCTTCATTTTCGTAGGTTCTTTGCATTTGTAAATCTTTTTTTTTTTGCCTTCAGTGTCCCTTTAAAGCTACCTTTTTCATCACTTTCACTTTTTACCAGGGGTCAAGTCCTTCAAAAAAAGTGTTGGAACTTACCAAGACATATATATATGTATATAATCTATACACTTTAGTTAATGAAAGAAAGCAAATTAAAACCAATGAAGGGTTGAATATTAAGTTGCAATAGTCCTATTTCTGCTGAGGGGAGCTAAATAACCCCAGAGCAAGCCACACAAAAATGTAAGCACCATGTGTTCCACACAGTGTGGGGTGATCACACAGCAGAACCGCTGACAGGCTTGCATTTAGTGTATTGTAGGAAGTGTTACTGCCTATTACTAGAGGATCTCACTATCCCTCTAACCAGACTGTGCTCCAGCTCCTCCCACCAGCAGCAGCAGTGTTTAATGAAGCATTTCTGTTCTCTGTCCAGGGGGAACTTAGTTCCACCTGCAAAAATAGTGCAGGAACTCCGTTCCCATGTGTTCCCACTGAAGTTGACCCCTGCTTTTTACGCTCTCAGAAGTAACAGTTTAAGCACTAATGGGGTCCCTATAGTCCTAGAGGAATAACATTTCCTTGCCCTTTATTGTATATATAATATTCCTTTAGATAATATTTGTAGACATTCACTCACTAATGTTCACTCGCCACTGATAAATTTCCACTCGCCAATGGAAATTTTGAGCCTTGAATAACTTATTTACAAATAGTTCCTTTACCTTTATATTGTCATTTGAAATAGTTGACTTTGCCTGTGTTATCTCTACCTATACTGAAAGTTTATATTCTTAAGTACTGGCTATAGAAAAGCTGTGTAAACATAGCCAGAAGAAGAAATTACACTCACAGTAGGAATTATGAGAGGTAAGTAATACAATTTTACTTTTCAGTTGTTCTCGTTAGGGCTCTGATATTCAAAACATCAACAGTGGCAATGTCTTTTCCATAGGATATAATGGGGACCGCAACTTCAGCAGAAGTCCCCTGAGATCGCCACTGAGCTGCAATGTAGGTGTGGGCTGTCTTTAAAGCGTATTTACACAAAATAGACTGCCTTTGTGAAAATAAAAACGGTTTTATGTGTAGTAACACTTCAAATTATGCATTCGTATGTTCAGATTAACTGTACATTCACTAGATTTGTTACACTAGGACATATCGCCACTGAAAAGCTAGTGAGATTGTTTTGGCTAAAAAGGTATAGCTAAGATGGAGGACAGTGCTTTGAATATTAGAAACCCACAGCGATGTTACGGTTTATTCCCATGGAACACCTATATGTTTGTCATGTCTGTGATCGACTCTGTTAATATAGACAACCCCCCTTCCTTTTAAAACTATAGGAGCTGAGGGACTGTACAGTATAATGTTAAACTATGTATGTACTGTAAGCGTAATTGTACTAATCTTCTATTGTGTCTTTAGGCGTGTATATTTACTTATTTTAAGATTAAGATTGTGCATTCACAATATTCATATTTACTTTATATTGAGAACACACATTCGCAATAGCAATATTCACATTTCACAATATTGCAATCACCTTTTTGCGTTTGTAATATTCATATTTCATAATATTGCGATCGTGATTACGCAATTGTGTTTTACTTACAATACTGTCTTTAGCTATAGATATATAATTACATTAATATTACAAGTAAAACATGATCGCTCAATCTCGATCGCAATATCATGAAATATGAATATTACTAAAGCGAAAATGCGGTCGCAATATGAATATTACGATCACAAATGCATGTTCCCAATATAATGTAAATATGAATATTGTGAACACGCAATCGCAATCTTAAAATAAGTAACAATACACGCCTAAGGACACAATAGAAGATTATTACAACCATGCCTAAAGTTTACATATATATTCTAACATTGTACTATAACATAGTAACATAGTAACTGCTCCTATAGGTGTATTGATAATATGTTTAATTCACTATTGTTTTGTATAAACAGGGGTTGTGTTTCTGTTGACACATGTAAATTGTATTGTCATGCAGTACTGTGTAAAGGGATTATTTACATTACATCTTTGATGTAAGTGGCAATGCTGCTTTCAATATATCGACAGAATCAGAATAGCATCGCACCCACTGAAATGTATGGTAAAATGCCTCTCGGTGATGCTGCCTTTAAACAGTACTGTCAGCCCTTTTGAACATTTAGACGGCTTTCTCGACATGGCGATTTTTTAATGTCTTGCCGCTTTGTGGCAATTTTAATCATAGAGGCCTAAGTACTGGGCTTTGGTAAACAAACAGTGATAAAACAAGGAAGCATTTGTGTGTTCAGAAAGTGATAAAATAAGAACATCTGATTTCCTTGCAAACAACTAATTTTGATGGGTTGTGGTTTCAAAGAACAAAAACAGCTGTTTCATATACAAAAATAAACCTAAAAACTAGTAATTGAAAATACATTAAAGGAAAAACTATTTTAAAGTACACTGTCCCTTTAATATCCCTTTACATATATAAAAAAAGTACTGTAGGCTTGTAAGATTATTGTCAATTTAGGTATACTCTCTTAACAATGTTCTCTACTCCTGGTCTGTACCATCCCCCTTTTAATTTCACCAATAGTAAAAAAAAGAGTTGTTGAAACTCTACAAACAGTATTAGTGCCACTGGATATATTAGATCATGAACTTACACTAAATATACTATTTGTAACACAGGACTGAAAATATGTTTAACCCTTTGAATGCTAAGCACTCTCCCACCTGGGTGCTAAGCTTTTTTTAAGGTTTTTTTTTTATTATTATTTTATTTTTTGAAAAAAAAATGTGTATTTTTTTTTTTTTTTTAGATCCCCAAGACTTACACTGTTGGAAAGGTTAGGCGATTACCTGAGATATAGGCTTCTAAGCTGCATGCCCCCTGCTCCTATACTTAACATTGTTAATTATAAATAAAGTTGTGCAGTGACATCACCACACATAACGTGAAACCCTGGGGATGCCTGTCACTATGCAGGCCCGATCGCCGGGGTAGGAGTGTGTGGGAGCCCCCAGATCTCCCTCAAGGTGGGACAGTGCTAGTGATGGCTCAGAGCCGTCGTTAGCACTCAAGGGGTTAAGAAACTAAAAAACAATCAATACAGCACATTTTTATTAACCCGTTCCCATCATTAGGACGTTCCCTGCCTTCCTAACTGCACTGGACTATAGCGCCCTTAGGACGGCATGGAACGTCCTAGCTGTTTGGCTGTCCTGAAGCCATAGAAGCTTCCTAAATGGGATTGCGGGCTGGAGGGCCTGCCTAGCATCATAAACACTCCCCCCGACTCCATCACATCATTTAAATTACGCAATCACATGAACGATCACGTGACTTCAATTTTTACTTGTTTGTTTACATTGGAACTTTGTTTCGATGTAGACAAATAAGTCCTGTCGGGAAAAGGATAAACTACATTTATTTGAGATTTAATAACAAAAACATTTTCATGCAATTAGTATTTATAGTAAAATGGACCATAGCCTAGCCTAAACATAATGTTTTGTTCAGTGATAGTAAAGAGAACACTTTTTACCGTTAATTTTTGAAGAGATTTGGCTAATGTCAAAATCATCATGGTCAGCGTTGTCCTGTGGAATTCCTACTTTGTTGTTAAAGTAATCGGAAAAAGCTCCAGATGTGTTGTTTTGCTGTTGTTCTCCTCTCCTTGCAGGGACAGCTGGCGGCTTTGCCAGTTGGTAGTCTTTGAACATGTCCTTCACATTCTTCTTTTCTTTTTCACCAAGAGGATCAAGAGCAGTAAAAACATCACTTTCCTTCTTAGGTGACTCCTTCACAGGTGCTGGTCTAGGTGGTGGTTGTGGTGGGCTTGCCAGGACAGAACTTGATGTCATTAATACTGGTGGTCTAGGGGGAAAAGTGCTGGTCTGGAACGGGTTGCTTATATTAGCTTGTTGGGGCCATGCGTTTGGCTGAACTGCTACTGGCGGGTTCCACAATGCAGTATTTTGCATAGGTGCTGGCGGTAAAAAGGTTGTAGGCTGGTTCCAGGTTGTCATTGGTGTTGCAGATGGAAGAACTGCTGTTTGGTTAAAACTGGCCTGTGCACTCATTACTGGATTTACAAGAGTGGATGCCTGTTGTGGAAACGCTAAACCCTGGGGATTCCATGGCTGAGCTGGAGAAATATTTATTGGCAATGTACCTAGAAAACAAAAAGCAAACAATAAAAAATATAAACAATTCCTGCTTCACCATTTTTTTTCAACATCAGGATTGACAATAAATGTACAAACCAAATCCCAACCTCAGAGTTTATCTGGGCACTAACTGATGTACACTGCACTGTGCATGGAGCGTACATACAGATGAGTGTCGGGGTAAACTCTACTGGTGGAAAGGAATACAGCTTTGAAATGTTCACTTTAAAGGGATATGAAGTTTGTGATTTAGACAGAGCATATATATTTTTAAAAAGTTTTAAATTTACTTCTATTGCCAAATTTGCTTTGTTCCCTTGTTATTCTTTGTTGAAGAGAAACCTATTTAGGCATCTGGAGCATTAAATAGCAGGAAATAAAGCTGCCATCTAGTGCTCTTGCAAGTGGATACCATTCTTGCAAAACTGCTACCATATAGTGCATCAGAAATGGGCGAGCTCCTGAGCTTACAACCCTGCTTTTCAACAAAAGATACCAAAAGGACGAAGAAAAATTGATAATAATGTTTAAAAATTGCCTGCTCTATCTGAATCATGAAATAACATTTTTTAATTTCATATACCTTTAAGATAAAATAAAGTCAAATATAAGTACAATATTCCTTTAAGGGGACATGACGCCTTTACAAGACTTTTCAGTAGTTTTGCAATAAATTGCACAGTCTAAAAAACAAGTTATAACATTAAAAAGAGTTTGTTTTTTTTAGTTAACAATTATTATGAGGTCAGTTAAATGCAGTTATGTATAAATAGTCACAAACATTTCAGCTATCAGGCAAGAGCAGAGTTTAATCAACTTCTCATACAACTTGTTTAAACTGTTTTCTGATTGACTATTATTTGTTTGGTATCAAACGACTTTAGACTTTTGTAAAATCCTTTGAAACTGACACAACTAAACAGATGAGCCCAAATACATGTATTATTAAAGGGATATACAATTGTTAGAGCCTTTTATTATTGCACTTTTGCTTGTATAAAGCTGTGTGCTTAAAGCTTTCAATAGTTAAAGTTAGCTCTAAAGCTGCAATGCATTACTGAGAGCTAGCTGGACACATATGGTGAGCCAATGACAAAATACAAATGTTTGTAGCCACCAATCACCAGCTAGCTCCCAGCAGTGTAGGATATGCACATATCATTCTTCAACAAATAATACCAAATGATCAAAGTCAATTTGAAAACAGAAGTGGATGTAAAAGTGTATTACAATGACCTGCTCTATATGAATCATGCAAGTTTAATTTTCCTATCCCTTTTGTTTTAAATACAGTAATACTCTTTTAAAAATAAAATAATGCTAAATTTAAAATGTAAGAACATAAAATGAAAAACAAAACAAAACAGTAAATTAAAATCATAGGGCTCTATTTATCAAGCTGCAAAAGAGATTTGGTGACAGTCCATGCTCGCACGATTTGCCCCACGCAAACAGGGGGCGGCATTGCACATCAGTGGCTTGTGCAATGTTAAATGAGGGCAGC
This sequence comes from Bombina bombina, assembly GCF_027579735.1. NCBI lineage: Eukaryota > Metazoa > Chordata > Amphibia > Anura > Bombinatoridae > Bombina > Bombina bombina. The sequence goes on from NW_026512012.1 coordinate 105,405, forward strand.
GGATGCTGCCAGCTCACAGTGAGACCGAGCTTGCTATTGTTAGGCTCTTAAAGGAGAACTGTACTGTTTTTTTTCCCACTTAATATGTTTTTAATGACTTGCTATAACAGCTGGTTGCTCCTTTCTGTTTATTCTTGCATTTGAAAAATTGGTTTTGTCCACTGAACCCAGCATCAATAATGAAAATGTAAGACATTAAACACCTTATCATAGTATTGAGGTTATTCATTACCTCCCTCTAGTCATGGGTGCTATGTTAGAATCTGTCTCTTACTACATTCCAGTGCTGATCTGTTTGCACATGTGCAGCGACTCTCCCTCAGATACCTGCAGTGTAACTTAGGTTCCATATTGGAAGCACCTATGATAAGAGGGAGGTGCATGAAATGTATTTAGTGTCTAATGTCTCTTTAAAGGGACAGTCAACACTAAAAATAAACTTGCTTGAATAAATTACTTACAACACGATTATTGCAAACATCCTTAATCACATCCTCTAGTCCAAACTGAATCGTTTTGTAAAGAAAAAACAACTGTCGTTCTGAGCCGTTTGGAAAAAAAACATGGCTCCATAACTCCTCTCATCTTCTTCTTCCCCAGGGCTAGTTTCAAATTCTCTTGTGCCCGCCAAAGATTCTAACATTAAAACATGCATGCGCATAGTGTCCGTTTTTTTTTTTTCACTGAAGGAAGAGGCTGGGATGTATTTTAGTGTTGCACCAGTCCCTCTTACCTGTTGCGCTGGCGGTCCGTCGCTAAATAGGGAACCTTTACATAGTTCCGTGTATAAAGAGGCAGCTACTGATGCAACATACTAATTACGCATGCGCAATTGGGCGTGAACGCTCAGGAGTCGTCGTGGCCGACACTCCTGTGATTTTCAGTTAGAATCAGCTTGAGAGTGACATCAATATAGGAGGAGTTGCTTAGAACGGCAGTTGTTTGTTTTTTTAAAAAAAAAAAGATTCAGTCTGGACTATAGGATGCAAATAAGGATGTTTGCAATAATCGTGTTGTTATTAATTTATTCAAGCAAGTTTATTTTTAGTGTTGACTGTCCCTTTAAGTTTTGGGCTTTGTGTATAGAGAGTGAGACAAGCTAATATGCCATTCCTTCTTGCAACCACTTGTGATGTGCAATGCTGTTCATTAGGTTGACATTACAAGTAGGGTATTTCAGTTGATATGTATAAAATAAAAACTAGACATAACCTGCGCCACCCATTGTGGCAGAGGCAAAACATATCATCCTAGCATGATTCTCGTCTGACTACTCCAGCTCTGAAGAACCTCCTGTTCCAGCTTGGGTGTGACATTGTGAGTCGCTTGATGTATCTGGACATCTCAGTTTTACACTGTCCCAGATGTGGAGATTTCATTAAAGGGGACACAAACCTAATGTTTTTTTCTTTCATGATTCAGGTAGAGCATGCAATTTTAGGCAACTTTCTAATTTACTCCTATTATCAATTTTTCTTCATTCTCTTGCTATCTTTATTTGAAAAAGCAGGAATCTAAGCTTACAAGCCGGCCCATTTTTAGTTTAGCACCCTGGGTAGTGCTTGCTGATTAGTAGCTACATTTACCCACCAATCAGCAAGTGCTACTCAAGTGCTGAATCAAAAATGGGTTGACTCCTATGCTTACATTCCTGATAATAGGAGTAAATTAGAAAGTTGCTTAACATTGCATACTCTATCTGATATGGTTGTCTATGGTTGAGTCATGTCCTTAATTCATTGGATGATTGCCAATGTAGTTGTGAAACTGTACTCGTTAGCCACTGGCATTCTTTTCACACAAGGCTGCACCTGAGTTTGAGGCACATATTAAACACTCCCACACTAAGAAAATGTTTGCCTGGACGTCTCACACTTTGTGATGTCTGTTTCAGGAGACTGTGTATTTACTTACTGGCTGAACAGCTATTATTGGCTTAATTCATCCTCTATCATGAATTTTTGTGCTTTATCTCGTACACATGACACGTTTTGATTGCTACTAAGGGCCAGATTACAAGTGGAGCGGTATTTAAATCTCCAGCTTGTGCGCTAACTCCGCTAGTTAGTAAGGTTTTTGTGCGCGTCAGTTAGCACTCGTAACTGTTAGCATGCCACACGTAATCTGGCCTAAAGCGCTTAAAGGGATATTCCAGCCAAATAAAAGCATTTTTGTAATGTCTCAGGCCTCTGCTGTTTTCTTAAGGCTAACCCTGTTATATATCTGTCCCTTATTGATTTTATCTAATAACAACTGCAAAACAATGCATTTTTACACTAACATTATGAACAAGGTTAGCCTTGTTGTCTGTAGACTTAGGCCCCTAGTGGCTGCTCCAAATAAGGCAAATGGTGGGTGGAGTTTGGCTATTGAAAAAGAATTGCATTAAACAGGATGTTAATTTGTTTTATAAGACTTGTACGATATGTTATTCTATAGCAACACAACAGAAATGTATTGTTATTACAAGGTGTTTACTGTCCCTTTAATAAATCTGACATTTACAAATAATGCCCTTTCCCCATATTTTAGTAAGTTTTAGTCTTTTCTTTTTTTTTGTGTTCTATATTTATATTTATTGTGGTTATCACCACTTACTAAATTTAAAGGGACAGTCTAGTCAAAATTGAACTTTCATGATTCAGATAGGGCATGCAATTTTAAACAACTTTCCAATTTAATGTTATTATCAAATTTGTTTTGTGCTCTTTGTATTCTTTGTTGAAAGCTAAACCTAGGTAGGCTCAAACTGATTTCTGAACAGCTTAAAACTGCCTCTTATCTCAGTGGATTTTTACAGTGTTTCACAGTTAGACACTGCTAGTTCATGTGTGTCATGTAATTGTGCTCACTGTCGTGGACTTATTTATGAGTAAGCACTAATATAAGGGGGCAGTCTGCAGAGGCTTAGATACAAGGTAATCACAGAGGTAAAAAGTATTAATATAACAGTGTTGGTTGTGCAAAACTGGGGAATGGGTAATACCATAAATTATGCTTACCTGATCATTTCTTTTTCTTCTGATGGAAATAATCCACAGCTGCATTAATTACTTTTGGGAAATAAGAACCTGGCCACCATGATGAGGCAAAGACAAACCAGCCAAAGACTTAAATACTCCTCCCACTCATCTCATCCCCCAGTCATTCTGCCGAGGGACAAGGAACAGTAGAAGAAATATCAGGGTGAAAGGTGCCAGAAGAATAATAAGGACGCCCCACATAAAATGATGGTGGGGAGCTGTGGACTCTTTCCATCAGAAGAAAAGGAAATTATCAGGTAAGCATAATTTAAGTTTTTCTTCTTAAATGGAAAGAGTCCACAGCTGCATTCATTACTTTTGGGAAAACAATGCCCAAGCTATAGAGGACACTGAATGCCAAAACAGGTGGGTACAATAGGCGGCCCATACTGAGGCACCAGGCCTGAATTTCTATACAATAAAAAATCCCACTTCGTCTGAAGCCGAGAAAAAATTTCAAAGGAAAAGCCCCAGTGACACTGACTCGCAGCCAGTCCAGAGCCAAATTAGAGACCGCAAAACGGACTCAACTGAGCCAACAGTCCACCAAGAGACATCTTTGCCCAACAGACGGTCCCCCACCACTCACCCCTCACAATTGAAGGAGAAACCAGCTGAAGTCCCCAAAGGGAACAATGCAACGGAGGACAGAGGAAACCGAAAAGTCCCTTAATGCAAAAAACAGCACCTCCAAGAGTGGGCCCAGAATCAGAGACCCAAATGAACCCAAACAGGGAAGGAGGCCACGCCTATACCAGGCGAAATCCGGGATAATACCGGCACGGAGACCGAAAGACATCTCCCCAACATCCTGCAAGCATGGAATGCAACTAAAGAGGCAAAGTCCTCCCAGCGCCTGCCCATAGAATACCCAAATATTCAACCATGAAAGAGTGTGTAATAGACCCAGGCGAAACCCCAAGTTTGAGAACACAGAGGGAGCTAAAACATGAATGTTCTTGTAAAGCACGGCTAATCCCCTTTAAGGGACTCAAGGCGCTGCTCATCTTATCAACCTCAAAGGAAGAAGGCTGAGTAGACCTCGCCGGGGATCGAACTTGCAACCCTCGGTCTGCTACAGTGCAGAGTAGCCACTGTGCATTAGTATGCTAAGCTAGCTATCCAGCTAGCTGCAAGGAAGAAGAAGAAGCAGCAGTCATCAAGCAACAGACCACACAAAACAGTCACCAACAGAAGGCACGCTCCAGGCAACCTAAGCTGCCAGACTTACTCACAGGTCCCTAAAAAAGGGAACACAACGCCTCCATCGAGGCCTCCCAAAAAGGAGACATAACCTTCAGAACCCGAAGGAAGAGGAAACCATCTCCTGTCAAAGGAGCAAGGAGAAAGGAAAAACCCATCTCCTAGCAGACTGAGCTATCAGAATAGACTCAGCAAGCTCACACATCCCAAAGGATACTGTGACTCATAGACCGCTCAGACATCCTGACCTGTAGACCCAGCTGGGCCACCAATACAAGGGAACAAAGATCCTGAAACTGGTACAGGAACGAGCGTAAAGATGGCAGAGCCATACTCCCAGAGTACAAGTACAACCCAACACTGAAACCAAACAAGGCCATAGACCCAAGGATCTATTCAAACAAGGCCCCACAGTCTGCATGGAACCAGCAAGATTCCAGGTGGAACCAAGTCCATCTTCCACTTCCCGACCAGGAGAAGCCCCTAGTAAGGACTCCGTCTCCTGAAGCAGCGAATATCCCCTAAAGAAAAAAGGAAGAAGCCAGAAAGGCAATAACCGTCCTCAAGACCCAAAGCCACCGGCTAAACAGGAAGAAAAAAATCGCCCGCAAATGTCCTAGTAAGGAACCACACACAAGTAGTTCGCCCAACAGAGGCACAGCCAACCCATTCGCCTGCAGAGCAGATCCACGGGTACCCTGGCAAACTAACAGGGGAATGCAACCCTAAGGCGCATCAGAAGACTGGAATCCAGCACCAGCAGCTGAGTAGGAACCCACCATTCTTGAGGCGCAAGTCACCCAGCTAACCCCAGATTACATGGGTTACTCTGTGGCAAGGAGTAATAAATACTCTGATAGCCCGAGCCAACCCTGACCCGGTCAGGTAGATGGAGCAAGGACATAGCCCCAGTTCCCACCACCGTGGAACATCCCAACCAGCCCTGAGATCCAAACAATCCAAAACTGGGACAGGAGCAAAGCCCCAGAAAGAGGAAGACTCAGGAAGAAAAAAACAGGTCCGGGTACCTAATAGTTCAGGCAACTATACCCTGGAACTAAACACCCCGACTCGCCAAAAAAACAGACAAAAGGAATGGAGCATATCCAGAAAATCCAGACAGCACAGAGAACTCGAAAGCTCCGACCAAACCTCCCCTAGATAAAGTCCAACTCCGAAAATGAGCTAAACAAGTCCCCACAGATCAACCAACATCCGGAACACAGATCCCCAAAAGGAGATCTAACCCACCCGGGACAATGGAAGAAGACCCATGATCTCATAACTCAGAAAACATCCCATCAGATACAAAATAAAATATAAGGCAACCCGAAGGTTAACGCCCAAAAGACACAGGCCTGCCCGCAGGACCAGCCAAACGGAGCCCTATCTTACAAAAAAAACTTGGCAAGATCTAAAACAAATGACAAACAGGAGATAACCCCACATCTCTAATGAGGTGCACCATTCGCATTATCAGACTGAAAGTCCCCATATCTGTTAACGATAGGGTCATTCAATAACTGAAAAAGATGTCTGAGCAACACGCTAAGGCGCGCAATCCTGTAACGAAAGGCACAACACTCTGGAACAGTTACACCCGCCGGAACTGTAGAGGCCCACCCCAAGGGGGAAGACCCAGTACAATAGGGCATGAGCACAATCTCAAATGAACATCTGGACTCTGCAGACGGATTATTGCTAACATTATCTGGAAGCGAAAACGTGCTGCAACCTCCGGGGGGAACACGCCACCCTGCATTGAGGAACCAAAAACTGGGTTACCCACATGTGTAGAAGTATGAATTGGTAGAGAACTCGCCTCTTGGAGGACGGGGCCCCCAGAGACGGATGGCTCAGCAGTCCCCTGATTCCCCGAGCCCGAGGAACCAGCCGCTCTCATATGGCATATGTAACAAAACTGGTCGACATTTGTCAACGAGGCCAATCCAGAGTCATCACCTGACAAAGAATCTGAATCTGAAATTAAAATAGTGTTGGAATCAGAATCCTCCATAACTGAATCTGAAATGAGCACAGTCTCAGCATCAGAATCCTCCATAACTGGATAGAGAAAATATCAATATGGACTAAAGTATTAAAACAAAAACCGCACCTGACACCCACAGTGGCTGGGTCACTCACCACCTCCTATGACCAGACCCCTGCAGACTAGAATATCTCCTTCGCCAGATGGTCAGGAATGCGGAAATGGGAAATGGAGTGTAACCACGCCCAAACACAAGGTAAACCGTACAGTCCAAAAAAGCATGCCCAACCAAAAAGTTGCGTCACTTCCAAAGGCCTCAAAGTTCCAACCACGTGCCCATAAACATCACACATAAGCAGGTTGAATCACATAAAAACATGATAATAAACCCCCCTGTTTAATAACACCCTCAGGAGATATTAACCCTGGATTCCAAGATACTAACAGAGACTCACTGAGACCCTTATGTCATATAGTTAGACCCACAAAGGTTTGGTAGCCTCTCGGGAAAACATTCACATTACAGTACGATAAAGTAAAATGAAACGATCTTACCGGAATCTACGCTGTGGAACAGGAACACAGCCTTTCAAGTGTGATGAATGGTGGCATCGCCTCCGCCATGGACTTCAGAGAAGAAAGCAGGCAGGGGAGCGAAGTTCGACAACGCTGATTGCTTGAGGAGCTGTTAATATGAGTCGGGATAGTTTCGCAGAAAGACTCTCTCTGCATCTCCGGACTCTAACTTTCATCCAAGCCCTTACTAAGAGACTGACAGGACTACTTAAAACTCCTGTCCCATGCCGAAGAGCACCACCCTCCATAAGAGACAAAAAACAAAAATGAAAAATTCTGACACTTCTCTGCCAACTTCCTGGGACGAAAGGCAAACAATGACTGGGGAATGAGGGGAATGGAAGGAGTAATGAATGCAGCTGTGGACTCTTTCCATTTAAGAAGAAAAAAGGGATTATCTATCTTTTCAAACAATAAACATTTTCAAGTAGACTGTCCCTTTAGCACTGCACCTTTCTTTTTTTTTATGCACATTTTTTAGAACCATTTTTTTTTTACTTACCAAGGTTTCCAATGGTGGTTACAGCTGATTGACTGTTAGTTTTAAAAAGATCCAAAGGATTGATTTGTGCAGGTGGGGGAGCGATAGCCGGAGGCGAAACTGGTTCTGTGTTTGTCACAGAGTTAGATGGAAACAGGTCTGAACCAAGCAAATGATCAGCAGATGGCTGTATATAAAATAGACAATATATGGATTATTGCATGGTTTTAGTTTCACAACATACATGCTTTGTACTATAAACAGGTGATAAGGGCAATTCAAAATGCTGATTTAAAACTTTATTTTGTACATGTTAAATTATTTTGATTCCTTTAAAAATAGAAGAAAGTAAATGAAATTACTTTTCTCAAAAATATGTTTTTATTCTTAGGTATTTAAAGGGACACTAAACCCAAAAAATTTCTTTCATGATTCAGAAAGAGAATGCAAATTTAAACAACAATCCAATTTACTTCTATTATTTATTTTGCTTCATATTTTAGATATCCTTAGTTGAAGAAAAAGCAATGCACATGGGTGAGCCAATCACATGAGGCTTTTAAGTGCAGTAACCAATCAGCAGCTACTGAGCCTATCTAGATATGCTTTTCAGCAAAGAATATCAAGAGAATAAAACAAATTTGATAATAGGAGTAAATTAGAAAGTTGTTTAAAATTGCATGCTCTTTCTATATCATGAATGGAAAAAAATGGGTTTCATGTCCTTTTAATAACTCTCCAAGAACCATGCATGATGAAAAAAATGACCACAATAAATAAAATAATTACTTCTGTATTATGACATTACTATAAAAAGGAATATTACTCACAATGCCATCTAGTGGTAAAAACACAAATTCACTGTGATAAATGTTTTTGTGACCAGAAAATAATTAAAGGGACAGTCTACTCCAAAAATGTTATTGTTTAAAGGGACAGTAAAGTCATAATTAGACATTTGTGATTAATAAAGAGCATACAAATTTAAACAGCTTTCAAGTTTACTTCTATTATTTAATTTGCTTCCTTGTTATCCTTTGTTGAAGGGTTGATCTAGGTAAGCTCAGAAGCAGCAAAGCAACTGGGTGCTAGGTGCTTATTGGGGGCTGCATATATATGACTATTGTCATTTACTTACCCATGTGTTCAGTTAGCAACCAGTAATGCATTGCTGATTGTTCAACAAAAGATACCAAGAGAATGCAGCAAATTTGTAAACTAAAGTAAACTGGAAAGTTGTGTAAAATTGTATGCTCTGCCGGAATCATGAAAGAACATTCTTGGTTTTCATGTCCCTTTAAAAGGATAGATAATCCCTTTTGTACCCAGTTTTTTACAACCAACACGGTTAAATTAATATAATTTTAACCTCTGTGATTACCTTATATCTAAGCCTTCTCAGACTGCTTCCTTATCTCAGTTCTGTTTACAGACTTGCAGTTTAGACAATGCAGACTCACAAATAACTCCATGGTAGTGAGCACAACATTATAAATATATAGCACACATGGTATGAAAAAACCATAAAAATGCCCTGAAATAAATGCAAACTGCAGGGGCTTAGAAACAGGCAGACATTTAGATGTTTAAAGGTTATAAAGTATATTAATAGAACAATGTTGGTTGTGCAAAGCTGGGGAATGGGCAGTAAAGGCGTTATCTAACTTTTTAAACAATATATTTTTGGAGTGTACTGTCCCTTTAAGTAACACACAAAACAGTAGTCTAATTGGGTGACAGAAGTGATTTTTCCCTTAATTGCTTTAACTACACTTAGAGAATCAAGGGGTAAAGTTACTGCTGCAAGACACACTTAGAAATGTGATCCAACCCTATGATTGCTTGGACCACACATATATGAGTTATTTAACCCATGATGGCCCAGAGCAAGCAGATTAAATTCCTGATGTGGGTATGTTACTTGCTGCTCTGGTACCTCTTTCCAGGAGCCAGATATTGTGGTATTCACAAAACAACCAAATGGAAGTATTTAGCCTTTATAAATCACCTTTGTTAGTTGGTTACTGTCCAGTCTGCCCCTAGGAGGTGTGGATAATCTCTAGTTAAGAGAATTTCATGTTCACATAACAGCAGAATGTTTGCTTTAGTAGCAACAGCATTATTAGTTACATTATTTGTGTCTTTTATGCCAAGTAAGTAAAATATCCTGTATCTTACAGTAATACGGGTGCTAAGGATCACAAATTGCCTTCCTTTAGTTACATGTAGGCTAATTTACACAGATTATATTTCCCATACTCTTATCCTTGTTACATGTCAGTACTACTAATTTTATACTGAAAAACGCAACTTTATATGTATTCTTAAATAACATGTACACGTGACCTGGATTATTTAAATGATATAACTACAGTATATTGTTTCCTATGGTTATGAGGCAGAACTTTTCTTCACTTTCTGCGATGAGATTTTTTAATGAAAATTTTTCTGCAGGTCATTTTTAAATAAAATGCAACTTTAAATTAGAGAGTTACTCTAAGGCACCATTTCAATTGCAATGTTTTGGTTAACATAAAAATTTAATTTTTAATGTTTTATAACATAATTGCATTGCAAATTAGAAAAAATCTGTTTCCTTTTCTATTGGTCTAACATAGAAATGTAGTAATAAAAAAGATGCAATGCTCATACTAACGTCTTACATTCAGAATAAACAGCTTTGCAGACTGGGAAAGGCTAGGGGGCGGGTTTGAGAAAAATCTCTGAGAGACAGTCAACAAGCAATGTCCTGCTGCTTTGCAGTGCTACTGCATATTTGCTCACTTCAAACAGCACTTCGCTCTGGATGCACTTTAAGGAAACTTACACAGTGTAGCCAGAGCACAGCTCTGTTTAAAGAGAACCTAATGTGGAGCAGCACTACAAAGTTCAAGTGCTAACTGTTCCTGCTTGTGTCCTGTTCTTTCTGCAGACATGCTGCATTTTCTGCGATGACATCTCAGATCATTGTATGTTCTGTCTTGGGGATGGTTAACACCAAAAAGAAATACCACGATTATGATAAACATGTAAAATGTTTTTCTTCTACACATTTACTAAACCTCCCTGTATGAAGGTATATGCTCATAGAACATAAACAAGGCAGCTCAGTACAATTCCCAAAGACAAAACCAAGCTAATAACAGCACTGTGTTGTGCTTGAGACGAAGATCAAAATATTGTAAACATTGTTGTAAAACAATGTTGTAAATCCCTAAGTTAAAAAATAAACATGCAAAATACAAGAAAACAGTAGAAAAAAAGTACTACTCACCACTACTATATATTAATGGCAGCATATCAATGGAAGCAAAAAATGTATTAGTCTCGTAATAGTTAAACATGCAGGGAAAATCAAATAACAAGAAAAAAATTGTTAAAAGAACATTAAAATCATTTTAAGTGTGCATAGTATTACTATAATAATTGTGCATAGTATTATAGTAGTATATAGCCACAATTAAAGCAACAGTGAAAGTACATTTCCCCCATAATGGTGCAGTATGTTTACAATTAATAAAAACAATGAGACTCTCACCTTTTTAAAAATAATATGTTCCCTATATTTATGGCCCCAAAAAGTCCTCCGTTCACCATTAAAATTGCTCCTGTCTGGTGCTGCATTTTTTTTGTTTTTGTTCTCAAATCACAACCTGCTTGATCAAGCTGCTCAGTTAAATGTGACGCTTTCCTGCGCTGGATAAAGCAGCCAACACAGGACACTTTTTTGTTTTTTGTGAGCGTCCCTTTGTGGTTATTAATTGTGCACATACTGCACAGTTATCAAAATATATTTATTGTCCCTTTAATTACTGCATTGCAAAAGATCTGCATACAGAATAAACGATAAAAGGCATTTTGTTTGCAAAATATGCATTGGTTTGCATTTCAGGGATCTACACCTTAAAAAAAAAAACAACTCTTCAATATGTTTATCTTGTCTCATCTGATGTGGCCAATTAGGTTGTACACTGATCAAACAATCACTTTATAAAATGTTGCAAGGTCAGAGTCTGGAATCCCACAGTATGTACTCCAGCCCCTCTGGATGCAGTGGAAAAATAAAAATGACAGGAGATGCAGGCAAAATAAATAACAAAAAAACATAAGATTGTTTGAGGGGGTCATAAAAAAGCAATAATAAAATTATGTAACGTGTAAGAGTATTTTATTATTGTACTAATGCTTGTACATAAAACAATCGCTTAGATTACAAGTCGCGCGTTGACAGCAGCTCACGTGTGATATGTTTTTTCTTTAGGCTTCCTCGAGCGTCTTCAGCCTTGCTACTCTCATCAGTCCTTATGCTATTACATACTATTTAATAATAAGGACTGGTGAGGCTAGCGAGACGTATTTAATAACATAAGGACTGGCGAGGCAAGCAAGGCTGAAGACACTCAAGCCTAAAGAAAAAACATATCGCACATGCGCTGCAGTCAGCCCCGACTTGTAATCTAGGCGTATGTGTTTAACCCCCAAAGGGAGTGGCAATGCCCTACTGGTCCTGACCTGAACATGGCTACTAAGCCAATCTGGAGCAACATATGTTTATAACTGCAGATCACTGTCCGTGTGTATCTCCGCACCTCTGGTACTGACTTTATGTATTCAACATTTACGGATGTTAAACACATAGTTCTGCACAAGCAAAACTGCAATAATAAAATGCTCTAGTACATTAGATTTGCCTTTTGTATCCCTTTAATATCCATAAATGTTATGTGGAATCATGTTTTGAGTTTAATTCCCCTTTTAAGAAATAATCATATTTGAATTGGTTTATAGCAGTAGAAGACTTTTCTTTAATGAAACGTAATGTGAAACTGTAAAACACAAACAGGTAAAACATCACCTTCATACATCTCCTGCCTCTTCCGGGCTTGGTATTTTGCGGAGGGGGAATAATACTTATAGAGTCACTGACAGAGTCTGTCTTGAGACTGGAATTGTTTTCAGAATTCCTTCTCACTCCATTTCCATTTTGCAGATCCACTACTTTGGACGGGCACTCAGCAAACGGATTTGGTGAAGGACCATTTTGGGGTTTTTCTATTATACCATTCTGAGTCCTTGCTCTTGGCAGTGATTGGGAATTATTAAGAGGCCACTGGTCAGACATTGCTTCTTGTTTAAAAGACTGGTTAGCAATCTGGTCAAATTGCTGTCCAAATTCAATATCATTAGTCAAAGCACCATTGCCTTCTGAACCATTAAGTGAACTTTTAAGGTGTTCTCTATGTTTTACAGATTTGGAAAAATCATGTGAAGAAGAAGAAGAAGTTGATTTATCTTGAGCAGAGAAAGGATCATCACAAAAAGGATCTGGATTTGGTGCAGGGAAAAAGCTGAGATTGGAAGAAAATGGATTTTCAGATAAGAAAGGTGACTGAGCTTTGGAATGAGAAACAGAAGAACAAGTACGGATGATTCCATTTGATGAAAAGGGATTTCCTTTATTAATACAGTTTTGATTGGTGTCGATTTCAGTGTTTAGATCCACTAATAGGATTTCGTTACTTTCCTAATTACGTAGAGAAAAAAAATGAAAGAAGCCATTAGAAAGTGACAAAACATGAAATTAAGAAGAAATGTGACAAAATCTTTTTCAGGGGATTCTTTAACATGCCATTAAATGTGATGAAATATAAACATGACTTTGGTGAACAATCAAAATTGGTGAAATAATTAGAATTTATTGCTAACAATCTCCAGAATCAAATTACAAAATGTGAATTAATTAAGCAGTGATTTAATTAGAAGAAAATGTATTTCAGACCAGTATAATACTGAATATGGAAGACATTGTGCTTATTTAAAATATGTTAGAAATTTATTTAGATACAAATAAGGGACATTAAACAAAGAGTAACAATAGATATAATGACGTCTCCAAAGCAGAGATTAGCTTGTGAATATTATCTATATAAATGTGTTAACATTACATTAGTTGTTTCCATACTAAAGAAAGAAGTGTAACATTTTATGTTCTATAAAGTACTTTAGCTTTTAGAAAGTAATGGTTGCCGCCATCTTGGAACCTTGGTTTCCTTTACCTTATCTCATCTGCTGAGCACAAATAGGGACAGATAAAGTGTGCAAAGAAAGGCTGTGTACAGGTTTTATTAATACTCTTTATTGAGAGCTTGAGATAATGCAAACAGCTGAAGACACAGTCATTATAGAAACTGTCTTGAGGGAGTGATACGCAGATTAAAACAATGAAACACATACACTGAATGTGATACGCAGATCACTTGAATTTCATTGGTTAACATACGTACAGTATCACAGCAGCTTAGAATCAGATAGAGCATGCAATTTTAAGCAACTTTCTAATTTACTCCTATTATCAATTTTTCTTCGTTCTCTTGGTATCTTTATTTAAATGTAAGCTTACAAGCCAGCCCATTTTTGGTTCAGCACCTGGGTAATGCTTGCTGATTGGTGGCTACATTTAGACACCAATCAGAAAGTGCTACCCAGGTCCTGAACCAAAAATGGGCCGGCTCCTATGCTTACATTCTTGCTTTTTCAAATAAAGATACAAACAGAACAAAGAAAATTTGATAATAGGAGTAATTTAGAAAGTTGCTTAAAATTGCCGGCTCTATCTGAATCATGAACGTTTAATTTTGATTAAACTATTCCTTTAAAAGCACAATAATGAGACTGGATCATGGTGCATATTAACTAAATTTAAACACAAATAACAATTAGGACTTCATCTCATTTTATGGGTTTGGGCCATCATTGTCACCATATGTCTTATGAGTGAGCTGCACAGCTAGCAGACTCTGACTGACAATTTTAATGCAAATTTTCAGTTCAATTTTCTTTGCTGCTGTTCGGAATTTGCAAAATATTCGCCTCCTGTCTTTAATAAAATCTAGATTATTTATACACCAAGGCTATAATAATCCAAATTATATTTAACTGGACATTATCTTTAATGATGAGAGAATTTACTTGTAAAGAATAGGCCAAAATGAGTCAATGACTTCTATATATTACTGTAAGAGAAACAATGGTGAGAGCGAACCGCTCAAGTTAACTTAGGGACAAGGTAAATGAAAACTTTGGTATCACATATTCTCAGTTTTTATCAGCTAAAACATACCTAAGTACAAAATTCTAGATTGTCATAACATGTTTCAGTCCCTTCTTGGAAGCTATTCTGATGCACAAGGAAACGAGCAGCAAACATTCCTAAACAAAATTGCTTTACATTTCAACATTCAACAAAATTATTGCATATTGATGTATATAAGCCCAGTAAGAATTAGTGATCACAAAACAGCTGCTGAGAGATAGAGAGTTAAGTGGTAGGCAATGACACTAAAACTGCAGCCGTTACAACAGTAGATTAAAGGGACAGTCAACACCCGGCAGAACTTAATACCATCATTTAGATACATAGAATAAGATGCGCCTGCACCACCTCCTATGTCAAATACCTCTAACGATATGGAGTAATCGTCCACAGCACATACGTTTTTCAGCTGTAGATATGGCCGCCAAACTCCTCCCCCTCTTCCTTCATCCCCTTTCTCTATAGAACTCAATGCTCGTTCGTGTTCTTGCTAATGCACATGCGTATTAGAAAGTCCTGTCCGTCCGCAAGCAGAAATTTGAACTGCTGCTGGGAATCGCCGTGACTGCGGGTAAAGAATCCGACAGAGGATTCTATTCTGATTGGCTGTTTATTTTAAAAAGAAACGTATTATGTTACGTTGGGTGGAGTTTGGCGGACATGTCTACAGTTGAAAAACATGTGCTGTGGACGATTACTCCATATCATTAGAGGTATTTAACATGAGAGGTGGTGCAGGCGCATCTTATTCTGAGTATCTAAATGATGGTATTAAGTTCTGCCGGGTGTTGACTGTCCCTTTAACCCACTTCTGCTTTCAGTGTATCCTTCCCAGCACACAGGATCAGCCATAACTTTTGGTGTGTGAGGTTGCATGAATAGAGAAGTGCATCAGGCAAGGGGATAAGTGAACTAGATTGCCCAAAGTGAAAAGAGAAAGTCATCAAAGCGTCCTCCATTACCCTATTCGCCAATAGGGCAGAAGGGTACGTAGAGCCTTTATTCCCGGACCCCCCTCAATCTTGAGTTCATGTCCTTTTGCGGTTCTGTGTCAACTGGAGTGTTGTTGAAGAGCACAATCACTGAAGAATTGGGATAAGGCAATGTAGAGCCAGTGTTCGGTCGATTTTTGCTACCCATCTAATTTTGCTACCCTTTCATTGCGCATCTGCACACATTACGTCACTGCCACATATGTTGTAAAGCATGTTTGGAATGCAGTGATGTAAGTGCGCTCATGCACACTGAGAAGGGTAGCAAAATTTGACGGGTGGATAGCAAATCTTGAAGCTTTTTCTGTGCATGCGTGCCGCGTGCACCCTCAATATGTATTTGCAGCTCCATATATCAGCTCCATATATCATCACAATTAAAGGTAAGTTAATGAATTTGGGAGTAACCTTTAATTGTTATGATATATGGAGCTGCAAATTAATGTTAGAGAAACTGTTCAGTTAATTTTATTTACATATCGAGAGTGCGTGTGTCGAGATTTGCATGAGCGCGCATACATTACTGCATTCCAAACATTCTTTACAACATATGTGGAATGCAGTGACGTAATGTGTGCGCATGTGGAATGAGAGGGTAACAAAATTTGACGGGTAGCAAAAATTGACAGAACGGCTGGAGTGCTGTTGAGGAGAATCGTCTAAAAAAAAATAGGATAAGGCAATTCCGCTTCAGGCATCCCATCCACTAAGTAATCACCAATGCGGTCTGCAGTCAGTCCTCCCAGGAATTCAGTCTTTCTGCTAGAACTACTTTATAAGGAGACAAATGCGGGTGTGAAAATATCATTCCACTTAGTAACTAAGTGATACATTCTAACAAAAAAATTGGAAGGTAAACTGATGGGCAGAACACTGAGTTCTATTATAGAGGTTAAATGACTCCTAGTCGGCAAGAAGATTCTCAAGGCTTCCCAGGCACTAATATTGCCAAGGGAGGAACGGATGGTGAGTATTGTGACAACTAATTATTTCAAAAGCTGATGACTAACATGGAGCAGTAATAGTTAAAGGCCATCTTGATGCGCCACCCACTGGAAGTCTTTCCGTGTCCAATGTTAAAAAAACTATTTATATGGTTTAAAGCCTCTATATTACACAAGGTTGCACACTTTATATGTCCCTAATTATCCTGAGCACAAAATATTACATTAGGGAAACATAGGTTTCAACATGATGGCACCTATTACTTTATAGAATATCAGGGGAATTGGAAAGCCCACAATTTTCTGAGCTAAACTGAGGAAAAGGGAGCAGAATAAATAACAAGTATAATGAAATTTTTTTTAATACAAATAACTAAACATTTTATATTACAATCTCAAGGTGTTTAAAGTCCCTTTATTTGTGTGATTAGCTCTTGTCTAACTCTCTGAAGTTTTTTTTTTTTTTTTAAATGGGTTCTTATCTAAAGTTCTCTACAACAAAACACAAATACAAATACATAAATAGCAGTTATTCACAAAGCCTGGTCAACACACAGGGCTGTGACCTTTAGTAATAAACAACATTAAAAGTGACGTGGAGAAAACTAAATATTTACACCTGCTAACGGGAAAACAACCAATCCATTTTCTGTTGAACAATTGCTTCACAATGTCTACCCTTCTTGTTTTTTCCTTGAAAGATAAACATTTATTTTAGCGGTCAAATTATTTATAATGATACTAACACACACACAAACATGCACACATATCCATACACACACACATATCCATACAAACACATATCCATACACACACACACACAAACACATAGACATACACACACACACACATATCCATACACACACACACACAAACACATAGACATACACACTCACACACACATATCCATACACAAACACATAGACATACACCCACACACCCACACATAAACATACACAAACACATAGACATACACAAACACATAGACACACACACACACACATATCCATACACACACATATCCATAATCACACACATAGACATACACACACACATAGACATACACACACACACACACACATACACACATATCCATACACAAACACATAGACATACACACACACACACACGTATCCATACACACACACACACACAAACACATAGACATACACAAACACATAACCATACACACTCACACACACATATCCATACACAAACACATAGACATACACACACACCCACACATAAACATACACAAACACATAGACATACACAAACACATAGACACACACACACACACACATATCCATACACACACACATATCCATAATCACACACATAGACATACACACACACACATATCAATACAAACACACATAGACATACACACACACACACACACATATCCATACACAAACACATAGACATACACACACACACACACATATCCATACACATAGAATAATACAGGTACTAAGGGAGGCGCTAAAAAAGCCAAAGGTATCAAGCACTTATAAAATTTAATAAAAACACATATGCATACAATATCAATATATAAAAGGGGACGTCTCCCCAAAACGAATACTAATATTTAATTACTTAAAATACTAAAAAATACAATTGATATAAATTCCCACAGATAAAAACCTACAGTCTGTATAGAGCAGTCCCAATCAGTTCGTTATAATGAGGTCAGAAAGAAATGTCTTTTCTCCATATAAAAAGTAACTGAATAAGCGGTCAGCGTTTCATTAGTCAAATACCACCAAGCTGCCAAATTGATAGAACAATTGATAGACCAAATTGCTGCCAAACAGTGTAAGTAGATAATTATATACTTGCAATTCCAAAGTCCTCTTACTGTGTAAGATATCACTTTAGCAAACCATTCAGCCGTGTACTTTACCAGATCCTTATACGTGAGGTGGATGTCTTTTCCCCTAGCCCGGTATTCACCTCGAGCGGGGCCGACTGAAACTTTCTGGCGTCTGACGTCACTGAAAGATGTTCCGGTTCAGGAGAAGAAGTCGATTCCTGCGCTTACTTCTATGACCTGTAGTCACGGTCCTCTCAGATGAGCCCTGCACTTAGTGCTTATAGCACGCAAGGGATTGGATACTGGGCAATGTGAATGATATCCCAGAATTGCTGCCAAACAAGATGATTTACTCCTATTTAGGAGAAAAATAGTTCCAAAATGTATAACCCGGGTTATTAAGTAGGATATGTAGATTGTTGTCACAGGAATAGAAACAACACCACTGCCAACACACACGACGCGTTTCGCCCTCCTATGGGCTTTATCAAGATAGTGGTGGCAAGTGTGAATGCCCTTATTTAAAGGGGTGTCTTTCAGTCTGATTGGTGGTGGTTTCAATTAGCAGAATTGCCTTAAGGTGGTATTTTGACTTTTAGTAGCAACTTCTTTTTAAGGTGGTCTTTTTCTCTTCTAACCTTTTAAATAAAATCATACAGTCTTACTGTTAAAGGGACCTCACAATCGTACCAGAAAAAAGATTTGCAATAGATTAATAAATAGATTATTCATAAATTAATAGTCATCCATCTTTGACGGGACCTCTATGTGTAATTAGAAGGAGATACAAAATCAATTTATCACTACAAACTGGCTCAATGGCTTCCTATTAAAGTGCTGTGTAAATATATCAAATGTAATTACATGAGTATACCATAAAATGTGCTGATAAAATTACATAAATCTCATAATAAAGTGCAAAGTTAGATTATAATCTTACAAGTGAAAAAAAAAAAATTCTAATACCTATGTATGTGTAAAATAATCTAAAATAATATATCATTCAAATAAAAAGGGAGAGAGATCTAATTCAGAATTTAACCCTTTAGGATATAGAGTGTCATACTTATAGATATATTCTGCTTCCCTTATAAGGAGGGTTTTCTCGATATTACCACCTCTCCAATGATTGTTTATTTTAAGAATACCCCAATATTTTAAATCCCTAGTATTACCATGGTGAACTTCCTTAAAGTGCTTATATAAATGTGTGTCCTCTTTTTCTTTTTCTATACAAAGAAGGTGTTCTCTTATTCTATCCCGGAGACTCCTCTTGGTTTCTCCGAAATAGAACAAGTTGCATGTGCATTTCAATACATAAATAATATTCTTATGAGTGCATCTAATAATTCCCTTTATCGTGATATCTTCACCCAAACTATTAATTTTCAGATTCTTCAATTTTGAGCTATGTGTGCATGCTTTACATGTGTAGCAGGGAAAGAAACCTGCTACACTTCTACCCTCCAGATCTAATTGTTTTTGGTCTCTTGTCTTCTTTCGTATTTCACTAGGGGCCAGAGTTGTTTTAAAATTCTTTGCTCTGCTCACGTATTGAGGACTTTGAAAGACAGGTAGTAGCCCTAGCAGATAAATTTACTGTAAAGGGTTATGAGGAGGAAAATATTACAGGGGCTATAAAAAAAGCACAAATGAAGAATAGGGATGATCTTCTAAATTATCAAACAAAGGAAATTATTAAAGGAGACAAAATTATTGTTCCATTTATAACGGATTATAACACAGACCATTATCTGATTAAAAAAATTATTAAAAGGAACTGGCACTTATTAAAAGAGGATAACATTATAGGGAATCAGTTGGCGGACAGACCGACCTTTATTTTTAAGAGAGCAAAGAATTTTAAAACAACTCTGGCCCCTAGTGAAATACGAAAGAAGACAAGAGACCAAAAACAATTAGATCTGGAGGGTAGAAGTGTAGCAGGTTTCTTTCCCTGCTACACATGTAAAGCATGCACACATAGCTCAAAATTGAAGAATCTGAAAATTAATAGTTTGGGTGAAGATATCACGATAAAGGGAATTATTAGATGCACTCATAAGAATATTATTTATGTATTGAAATGCACATGCAACTTGTTCTATTTCGGAGAAACCAAGAGGAGTCTCTGGGATAGAATAAGAGAACACCTTCTTTGTATAGAAAAAGAAAAAGAGGACACACATTTATATAAGCACTTTAAGGAAGTTCACCATGGTAATACTAGGGATTTAAAATATTGGGGTATTCTTAAAATAAACAATCATTGGAGAGGTGGTAATATCGAGAAAACCCTCCTTATAAGGGAAGCAGAATATATCTATAAGTATGACACTCTATATCCTAAAGGGTTAAATTCTGAATTAGATCTCTCTCCCTTTTTATTTGAATGATATATTATTTTAGATTATTTTACACATACATAGGTATTAGAATTTTTTTTTTTTTCACTTGTAAGATTATAATCTAACTTTGCACTTTATTATGAGATTTATGTAATTTTATCAGCACATTTTATGGTATACTCATGTAATTACATTTGATATATTTACACAGCACTTTAATAGGAAGCCATTGAGCCAGTTTGTAGTGATAAATTGATTTTGTATCTCCTTCTAATTACACATAGAGGTCCCGTCAAAGATGGATGACTATTAATTTATGAATAATCTATTTATTAATCTATTGCAAATCTTTTTTCTGGTACGATTGTGAGGTCCCTTTAACAGTAAGACTGTATGATTTTATTTAAAAGGTTAGAAGAGAAAAAGACCACCTTAAAAAGAAGTTGCTACTAAAAGTCAAAATACCACCTTAAGGCAATTCTGCTAATTGAAACCACCACCAATCAGACTGAAAGACACCCCTTTAAATAAGGGCATTCACACTTGCCACCACTATCTTGATAAAGCCCATAGGAGGGCGAAACGCGTCGTGTGTGTTGGCAGTGGTGTTGTTTCTATTCCTGTGACAACAATCTACATATCCTACTTAATAACCCGGGTTATACATTTTGGAACTATTTTTCTCCTAAATAGGAGTAAATCATCTTGTTTGGCAGCAATTCTGGGATATCATTCACATTGCCCAGTATCCAATCCCTTGCGTGCTATAAGCACTAAGTGCAGGGCTCATCTGAGAGGACCGTGACTACAGGTCATAGAAGTAAGCGCAGGAATCGACTTCTTCTCCTGAACCGGAACATCTTTCAGTGACGTCAGACGCCAGAAAGTTTCAGTCGGCCCCGCTCGAGGTGAATACCGGGCTAGGGGAAAAGACATCCACCTCACGTATAAGGATCTGGTAAAGTACACAGCTGAATGGTTTGCTAAAGTGATATCTTACACAGTAAGAGGACTTTGGAATTGCAAGTATATAATTATCTACTTACACTGTTTGGCAGCAATTTGGTCTATCAATTGTTCTATCAATTTTTGCAGCTTGGTGGTATTTGACTAATGAAACGCTGACCGCTTATTCAGTTACTTTTTATATGGAGAAAAGACATTTCTTTCTGACCTCATTATAACAAACTGATTGGGACTGCTCTATACAGACTGTAGGTTTTTATCTGTGGGAATTTATATCAATTGTATTTTTTAGTATTTTAAGTAATTAAATATTAGTATTCGTTTTGGGGAGATGTCCCCTTTTATATATTGATATTGTATGCATATGTGTTTTTATTAAATTGTATAAGTGCTTGATACCTTTGGCTTTTTTAGCGCCTCCCTTAGTACCTGTATTATTCTCTCTGATTTTAGACAATTGTAGGGATATTTGTCTTTTTAAGGGGGTGTTTGGTTATCTATTTGGCCTAGCGCACCTATCTCTCTCTTTTACTTATCCATACACATAGACATACACACAAACATATCCATACACAAACACATAGACATACACACACACCCACACATAAACATACACAAACACATAGACATACACAAACACATAGACACACACACACAGATATCCATACACACACACATATCCATAATCACACACATAGACATACACACACACACATATCAATACAAACACACATAGACATACACACACACACATATCCATACACACACATATCCATACACACACACAAACACATAGACATACACACACACACACACATATCCATACACACAAACACATATACACACACATATCCATACACACACACACACATACACATATAAATAAACCAATACAAATAAAAGTAAAAGTTTTAAGCATTCAAAATATTTTGGTAAGTGAATTGACTTCTTGAAAACACATCATTCAGTGCATTGCATATTGGCAGAGAGTCAAGTGCATATTATTAGTGACTGCTCTAGCAGTGGTGGCTTTTAACAGAAACATTTTTGCAAAAGTATATGGCATAACATTTCTGTGAGTCTTCATTACAGTACATGAGGCTGCAAGCTTTTCAAGGGGGGATAGTAGTGCAATTATCAGTTTCTTATTTTAGTAACATAGATTTTGAGGGCAGATAAGAACCATAGGCCTAACAAGTTTGTCCACAATTTCCTAAAAGTGTAAAGGTATCTAGTACGTAGGATAGCCTTATGCTTATCCCGGGCATTCCAGAAGTCCCTCACAGTGTTACCCATTACCATCGCTAAAGGAAGTTTATTCAATGAAGGGCTCTACATTTAAAACCTCTATGAAAACCCACATGAGGTACTTCCCATTGAAATTCTGACGGAATGTAATGGGGGCTTCTATTGTTTCAAATATCACTACCGTAATATAATTTTAATCTTTAGCCTTATTTTAATCTTTAACCTTAAGAAAACTATCCATTTAACATTCCTTATCAAATAACTATTTATACTGTTTATTAAATATCCTGTGACATCACCTTATGATTGAAACTTGACTTTTCCATTTTAATTTGCCAAATAAATTACTGGCAGCCAAGGAACACTGCTGACCTCTGCTATTTTTCTAGCCCAACACTACCAAAGTGGTATATATTAATTTACATATTAAAATATTATTTTACTTATGGTTCATGGTACATCACAGAATAATTTTAGCTACACGCTCACTTATCAATTATGATTTGTATAAGCAGGATTTGCTTATTTATTAATAAATAGAATAAAATCAATAGAACATAATTATACTAGTTTATAATCCTGGTTGCCATGGCACCCGAAATTTGAGTTCTGGCTCCTAAATAATTTGAATGCATCTGCATACTATTCTTTAGAACATCGTCTAAAACTATGCATGGATGGCTGCTAAGTATTCCTATTGATTCCTAAAAACTAATTGAAACACAAAAACACACAAAAACAAAGAAGTAGTTGACAAATGTATATGAAACCCAGCAATTTATATATATTTATTATCCCCTGTCAGGTCAGTACTTAACTACCCTACCTATATCACTTAAAGGGACAGTTTACTGTAAAATAGTTTTCCGTTAATATGTTTCCAATTTTATCAGCAGCAGATTAGGAAATGTATGAATAATTGCACATTTAGGTTTATCTTTGGACAGAGTTGTAACTAGAAACCACAGGGCCCAGGTAGAAGAATCTAAGAAGGGCCCCCCCAACTCCAAAAAAAAAGTGAATTTGATACATATCTTTTTTTTTTTTATCATTTAACACAGAAAAAAAAAAAAGTGAATCAGATTACGTCTGCAAAACGAGGTACCCTGTGCCCACAGTCTGTGAGATGGTCTGACCCCCTATTACTATATATAGTGACACTGTTTAACCCACCAGTACTGTATATAGTGAGTTAGTAACACAGTCTGTAATCTGCCGGCGAGATGGCTGGCCTGACCCTACCCACCCCAGTACTTTATAAAGTGACCACAGTAGTCGGTGACATGGTCCAGCCCCCCGTACTGTATATAGTGGTACTGTATAGTGACACTGTTTAGCCCCGCCCTGTAGTAACAAGGTCTGTAATTTGCTGGTTCCACAAACATACACACACACACACACACACACATACATGCATAAATACACACACAGTCACATACATACATACACACATACACACACACACATACATGCATAAATACACATACAGTCACATACATACATACATACACACATACACACACATACATGCATAAATACACACACAGTCAAATACACACATACACACACACACATACATGCATAAATACACACACAGTCACATACATACATACACACATACACATTAACACCAATGGGTAAAACAGAAACACTAACCCCTGTAATTAGAGACAGAGACACTAGTAAAGCATCACGTCACACTCACATGATATCAGTGCAGGCAATGGCAGGTCAACGTTTTTTATGAAAAAATAAATAAATTTTAAGCTGTGCCTCCATCCTCGGGTGCCCAGTCGCAGTTGCGAACTCTGCACCCCCTGTAGTTCCGCCCCAGTCTTTGGATATTAAATTGCTGGTGTTGTTTTCTGAAACTACAATCCATTAAAATGGGTTTAGCTTGCCGGGATATCAGATCTTCTTGTTTTATTACTTTCTGTACACACACATGCTTCTTATATCTGTCTGCATACCAAAGCCCAATGCATAGACAAAACAATTGAACATTTTAGCATTTTATTACTTATCTCTCCTAATCCCCACTGAGATTGTTGGGAACATATTAGAGGGGAGAAAATGTCCCTTTAAAAACCCTCCACACATCATCCACAGGCTCACTCGTCATTTGCTCCTCACTTTTTGTCCTAACATCTTGGGGTTTCCAATCTTTTCCGGATTCCAAATAAAATTCATATAGTTGCCATAAAAAGTCCTAAGCTCCCATTTATCCAGTATTACAATTTTCCCACTGAACGTGAAAGGCAGCAGCTCTTCTTTGTTTTTCTCCCCGTATTTCCTTCTATTCTTAAGGTCACACTATCTCTTGAATTCCCTTTGCTTAGCTATTCCAAGAAGCATTTAACCTATTTAATTAACACTGTGCTAATTAGGTCTAAGTGACAGCTTTACAAAACCTTATCCCCTTTTATTTACTGAACAAGTTGTTTAGTTTGTCTAAAGAGTGTCTCTGTACCTTGTATTTTTTATAATTATTAGTAGTTTTTCAAAACACTATACAAAATAAATTAAATGTGTCTGATGTGTTGCTTTGCAAAATCATAAAAAAACTTGATATTTTTATTAACAAATTGCTTTTTAGTTTTAAGAATAAAACCCAATAAGCTATATTCTAAAACATAGTGAGACACTGTTTGCCTTTCATTACAAGGTTAATGGATATCTCTGTTTTATTTGCGCAATTTTGGAAAGCTGAACTTTGATAACTATGGTAGAACAGAAAACCGAATTTCCCACTAGTCACATGACAGAAATATAATGATTGGCTAAGTCATTTCAAGTTAAAGGGAGAGACTAATCTCCTGTTTCCCATCCTCCTACCCATCTAGATTGTAAGTTCCCACAGGAATAGGGCCCTCAATTTCCCCTGTATTTGTCTGTAAAAATGTGTCTTTTATTGTATTGCTTCTCCATTGTACTTTTATCCTTGTACCCATGGGCAGCGCTGCGGAATCTGTTGGCGCTTTATAAATAAAGAATAATAATAAAATAAACTTTCATGATTCAGATAGAGAATGTAATTTTAAACTATTTTCCAATTTTCTTTTATCACCAATGTTGCTTTGGTCTCTTGGTATTTTTAGTTGAAAGCTAAACCTAGGAGGTTCATCATATGCTAATTTCTAAGCCCTTGAAGGCCGCCTCTTCTCTCAGGGCATTTTGACAGTTTTTCACCACTAGAGGGTGTTAGTTCATGTGTGTCATATAGATAACACTGTGCTCACACATGTGGAGTTCAGGTGAGTAAGCTCTGATTGGCTAAAATGGATGTCTGTCAAAAGAACTGAAATAAGGCGGCAGTTTGCAGAGGCTTAGATACAAGGTAATCACAGGTAAAAAGTGTATTTATATAATTGTGTTGGTTGTGCAAAACTAGGGAATTGGTAATAAAGGGATAATCTATCTTTTTAAACAATACACATCCTGGTGTAGATTGTCCCTTTAAATATTTCTCATGCTATGAATATGTAAATAAAAATAAACAGTACTGTACTTTTCAATAGTTTAGGAAATTGAGAAACTGTGTTTCCTAACACCACATTATGGAACTGCTGTGAAATTGCATTGGGAATATACAATTTTGAACAGCTAGTTGGTCAGATACAGAAACAATCAATTGCTAATCCAGTCCTAGGATTGGTCAATGAATAGATAGGCAAGTGCACACTGTATTTAATAGAACCTGAAATTAAATTATCAGGTAAGCATAATTTATGTTTTCCATCTAAAGGGTAGGAGAGTCCACAGCTTCATTCATTACTGTTGGGAACATATACCCAAGCTCTAGAGGACACTGAATGAAACTGGGAGGGTAAAAGGCGGACCCTAATCTGAGGGCACCACATCCTGCAAAACCTTTCTCCCAAAAACAGCTTCCACAGAAGCAAAAATGTCAAAAACTTTGTAAAAGTGTGTAAGGAGGAGCAGGTAGCCGCCTTACAAATTTGCTCCATAGAGGCCTCATTCTTAAAGGCCCAAGACGAAGCCACAGCTCTAGTTGAATGAGCTGTGATCCTCTGAGGAGGCTTATGTCCCGCTGTCTCATAGGCCAAGCGAATCAAGCTCCTCAACCAAAAGGACAAAGAAGTAGAAGAGGCTTTCTGCCCCTTGCACTTCCCTGAATACACCACAAAAAGAGATGTAGACTGTCTGAAATCCTTTGTAGCCTGAAGATAGAACTTTAATGCACGAACCACATCCAGGTTATGAAGTAACCTCTCCTTAGAAGAAGAAGGCTTAGGACATAAAGAAGGAACAACTATTTCCTGATTGATGTTTACGGTTAGACACCACCTTGGGAAGAAACCCCAAACCAGTGCGAAGCACAGCCTTATCCGCATGAAAAACCAGATAAGGATGCTCATATTGCATGGCAGCCATTTCAGATACTCTGCATGCCGATGCAATGGCCAACAGGAAAAGAACCTTCCAGGACAGAATCTTAATGTCAATGGAGTGCATAGGCTCAAACAGAACCTTCTGTAATACCTTAAGGACCAAGTTTAAGCTCCATGGGGGAGCAGACTGTCAAAAGACAGGCCTGATTCTAGACAGAGCCTGAACAAAAGATTGTATGTCAGGGAGCTCAACGAGTCTCCTATGCAACAAGACTGATAATGCTGAAATCTATCCCTTTAAGAAACTGGCTGCAAGACCCTTCTCCAAACCTTCTTGGAGAAAGGACAGAATTCTGGATACCTTCACCTTATGCCAAGGAAATCCATGCTTCTCACACCAGGACAAGTAAGTCCTCCACACCTTATGGTAGATACGACGAGTGACTGGCTTCCTTGCCTGAATTAGCGTATCAATCACACTTTCAGAAAAGCCTCTCTTGGCCAAGTGTCTGATGTGTTGCTTTGCAAAATCATAAAAAAACTTGATATTTTTATTAACACATTGCTTTTTAGCTTTAAGAATAAAACCCAATAAGCTATATTCTAAAACATAGTGAGACACTGTTTGCCTTTCATTACAAGGTTAATGGATATCTCTGTTTTATTTGCGCAATTTTGGAAAGCTGAACTTTGATAACTATGGTAGAACAGAAAACCGAATTTCCCACTAGTCACATGACAGAAATATAATGATTGGCTAAGTCATTTCAAGTTAAAGGGTCAGACTAATCTCCTGTTTCCCATCCTCCTACCCATCTAGATTGTAAGTTCCCACAGGAATAGGGCCCTCAATTTCCCCTGTATTTGTCTGTAAAAATGTGTCTTTTATTGTATTGCTTCTCCGTTGTACTTTAATCCTTGTACCCATGGGCAGCGCTGCGGAATCTGTTGGCGCTTTATAAATAAAGAATAATAATAAAATAAACTTTCATGATTCAGATAGAGAATGTAATTTTAAACTATTTTCCAATTTACTTTTATCACCAATGTTGCTTTGGTCTCTTGGTATTTTTAGTTGAAAGCTAAACCTAGGAGGTTCATCATATGCTAATTTCTAAGCCCTTGAAGGCCGCCTTTTCTCTCAGGGCATTTTGACAGTTTTTCACCACTAGAGGGTGTTAGTTCATGTGTGTCATATAGATAACACTGTGCTCACACATGTGGAGTTCAGGTGAGTAAGCTCTGATTGGCTAAAATGGATGTCTGTCAAAAGAACTGAAATAAGGCGGCAGTTTGCAGAGGCTTAGATACAAGGTAATCACAGGTAAAAAGTGTATTTATATAATTGTGTTGGTTGTGCAAAACTAGGGAATTGGTAATAAAGGGATAATCTATCTTTTTAAACAATACACATCCTGGTGTAGATTGTCCCTTTAAATATTTCTCATGCTATGAATATGTAAATAAAAATAAACAGTACTGTACTTTTCAATAGTTTAGGAAATTGAGAAACTGTGTTTCCTAACACCACATTATGGAACTGCTGTGAAAGCATTGGGAATATACAATTTTGAACAGCTCTCTAACCCTCCCCCTCAACCTTATTGTCCGCCATCTTGGGTACTGGCAGCTGTTTGCCAGTACCCAGTTTGCATACAAATTTAAAAATATATATTTTTTATTTATTTTTCTGTAGTGTAGCTTCCCCCCCTCAATAACCAACCCCCACCCCCTCCCAGATCCCTTAGATAAAAAATGTCCCCCTCCTCTCTCCCTTCTTCCCTTTACACTGTTCCATAGTGTAGGGCTCCCACACGCTCCCGCCTCCATGCGAGCTCCCGCCCTCGCCCCGTGCGCGTGCCCCCATCCGTGCGTGCTCCCGGCACCCCCCCGCACGTAATCCCGCCCCCCTCTGTCGTCATTCCCCCCAGCGATGGTCGCTTACCCGCCTCCCTGCAGATGCTCCCACCCACCAACGATCGCACCATCGCTGGCTGATGCAGAGATGGCCACAGAGTGGCTCTCTCTCTGCATCAGTGTTTGAAAAACATAAATTATGCTTACCTGATCATTTCATTTCCATCGAGAGGAGGACAGTCCACGGCTTCATTCATTACTGTTGGGAATTAAGAACCTGGCCACCAGGAGGAGGCAAAGACACCCCAGCCAAAGGCTTAAATACCTCCCACACTTCCCTCATCCCCCAGTCATTCTGCCGAGGGAACAAGGAACAGCAGGAGAAATATCAGGGTATAAAAGGTGCCAGAACATGAATTAAATTTAGGTCCACCCATCGGGGATACGGGCGGAAGCCGTGGACTCTCCTCCCCTTGATGGAAATTAAATTATCAGGTA
Source organism: Bombina bombina (assembly GCF_027579735.1). Lineage (NCBI taxonomy): Eukaryota > Metazoa > Chordata > Amphibia > Anura > Bombinatoridae > Bombina > Bombina bombina. The sequence goes on from NW_026512012.1 coordinate 134,792, forward strand.
AGCATAATTTATGTTTTCCATCTAAAGGGTAGGAGAGTCCACAGCTTCATTCATTACTGTTGGGAACATATACCCAAGCTCTAGAGGACACTGAATGAAACTGGGAGGGTAAAAGGCGGACCCTAATCTGAGGGCACCACAGCCTGCAAAACCTTTCTCCCAAAAACAGCTTCCACAGAAGCAAAAATGTCAAAAACTTTGTAAAAGTGTGTAAGGAGGAGCAGGTAGCCGCCTTACAAATTTGCTCCATAGAGGCCTCATTCTTAAAGGCCCAAGACGAAGCCACAGCTCTAGTTGAATGAGCTGTGATCCTCTGAGGAGGCTTATGTCCCGCTGTCTCATAGGCCAAGCGAATCAAGCTCCTCAACCAAAAGGACAAAGAAGTAGAAGAGGCTTTCTGCCCCTTGCACTTCCCTGAATACACCACAAAAAGAGATGTAGACTGTCTGAAATCCTTTGTAGCCTGAAGATAGAACTTTAATGCACGAACCACATCCAGGTTATGAAGTAACCTCTCCTTAGAAGAAGAAGGCTTAGGACATAAAGAAGGAACAACTATTTCCTGATTGATGTTTACAGTTAGACACCACCTTGGGAAGAAACCCCAAACCAGTGCGAAGCACAGCCTTATCCGCATGAAAAACCAGATAAGGATGCTCATATTGCATGGCAGCCATTTCAGATACTCTGCATGCCGATGCAATGGCCAACAGGAAAAGAACCTTCCAGGACAGAATCTTAATGTCAATGGAGTGCATAGGCTCAAACAGAACCTTCTGTAATACCTTAAGGACCAAGTTTAAGCTCCATGGGGGAGCAGACTGTCAAAAGACAGGCCTGATTCTAGACAGAGCCTGAACAAAAGATTGTATGTCAGGGAGCTCAATGAGTCTCCTATGCAACAAGACTGATAATGCTGAAATCTGTCCCTTTATGAAACTGGCTGCAAGACCCTTCTCCAAACCTTCTTGGAGAAAGGACAGAATTCTGGATACCTTCACCTTATGCCAAGGAAATCCATGCTTCTCACACCAGGACAAGTAAGTCCTCCACACCTTATGGTAGATACGATGAGTAACTGGCTTCCTTGCCTGAATTAGCGTATCAATCACACTTTCAGAAAAGCCTCTCTTGGCCAAGACTAGGCGTTCAATCTCCATGCAGTCAGCCTCAAAGAATCAAGATTTTGATGTTGAAAAGGACCCTGTTCCAGCAGATCCCTGCGACAGGGTAACCTGACATCCCCACCAGATCCGCAAACCACATCCTCCGTGGCCACGATGGAGCAATCAGAATGGCCGAAGCTCGCTCCTGTTTGATGCATGCCACTACACGAGGTAGAAGTGGTAACGGTGGAAAAATGAAAGCTAGGCTGAACCCCCAAGGCACCGACAAAGAATCTATCAGCTCTGCCTGGGGATCCCTGGACCTCGACCTGTATCAGGGTAGCTTGCAATTGAGTCTGGATGCCATGAGATCTATCTCCGGTGTTCCCCACCTGAGACAAATCTCCACAAACACTTTGGGGTGGAGAGACAATTCCCCCAGATGGAAGGATTGCCTGCTGAGAAAATCTGCTTCCCAGTTGTCCACTCCTGGAATGTGAACTGCTAAGAGTGAGCAGCTGTGGGACTCCAAGATCCGAGACACCTCCCTCATGGCTAGGGAGCTCCTCGTACTCCCTGATGGTTGATGTAAGCCACCAAGGTAATGTTGTTGGTCTGGAATCTGATGAAGCTGAATGACCCCAGAGGAGGTCATGCCTTCAGAGCATTGTAGATTGCCCGGAGTTCCAGAATATTTATTGGAAGGAGAGACTCCTCCCGGGTCCATTTTCCTTGTGCCATACTGGCACCCCAAACAGCTCCCCATCCTGCCAGACTCGCGTCCGTGGTCACAATCTCCCAGGACGGTCTCAAGAAGGATGTCCCCATGGACAGTTGCTCCGGACAGATCCACCAAGAGAGGGAGTTCAGAGTCCAAGCATCCATGGATATCTGCTGTGATAGATCTGAATGATCGCCGTTCCACTGTCTCAACATGCACAATTGAAGAGGTCTGAGATGGAACCTGGCAAATGGAATGACGTCTATGCTGGAAACCATGAGTCCGATCACCTCCATACACTGAGCTACCGAGGGGCTTGAGGAGGACTGAAGGGCAAGACAAGAGGATGCAATCTTCCTGCGTTGATGGTCTGTGAGAAATATTTTCATGGACATAGAGTCTATTATCATGCCCAGGAATTCCACCCTGTTGCTGGGAACCAGGGAACTCTTTCCTGAGTTGATCTTCCAACCGTGAGATTGGAGCAAAAGAAGAAGAGCCCTCGAATGATCCTCTGCGAGACTGAGTGACGGCACCTGGACCAGGATGTCGTCCAGATAGGGCACCACAGCAATGCCTCTGGCTCTGGCCACTGCAAGTAGCTCCCCCAGAACCTACCTGAAGACTCTTGGGGCCGTCGCCAGACCAAAGAAGAGGGCCTACAAACTGGAAGTGTTGGTCCAGACACGAAAATCTTAGGAACTTGAAGTGGTCCCTGTGAATTGGCACATGAAGGTAAGCGTCCTTCAAGTCTATAGTTGTCATGAACTGTCCCTCTTGAACTAGAGGCAGAATAGATCTGATTGTTTCCATTTTGAATGATGGAACACTCAGAAACTTGTTTAAACACTTTAGGTCCAGAATCGGGTGGAATGTGCCCTCCTTCTTTGGAACCACAAAAAGATTTGAATAGTACCCTAGACCCCTTTCTGCTTGGGGTGAGGGAGAGATCTCTCACACACTCTAGAAAGGCCTCTCTCTTTTCTGGTCTTGAAGACAGGTTTTACAGGAGAAATCTGCCCCTGAGCGGATGGGATCTGATACCTATCCTGTAACCCTGGGCGACAACCTCCAGAACCCAAGGGTCCTGAACGTCCTGTAACCAGGCTTCTGAGAAGAGAGATAATCTGCCCCCTACTTGGTCCGGAGACCAGTCGGGGGCCACCCCTTCATGCCGATTTTGTCTCGGTGGGCTTCTTGCTCTGCTTAGACTTGTTCCAAGAATGAGCCGGCTTCCAAGTTCCCTTGAACTGGTCCGCTTTCACGGCGGGCTGCTGGCGCTGTGCCTTGTCCGCAAGAAAGGGACGAAAAGTACATCCTTTAAGCTTAGCCTTCTTATACTGCGGTAGGAAAGCTCCCTTGCCTCCCGTAACCGTGGATATGATCAAATCCAATCATGGACTGAACAGAATCTTTCCTTGAAAAGGCAGGGACAACAGCCTCGACTTAGAGGTCATTTCCGCAGACCAAGACTTTAGCTACAGAGCCCTGTGAGCTAAAACGGAAAAACCTGACACCTTAGCATTCAGGCGAATTGGCAACCTTCAGCGCCTTAATCTTCTCCTGTATCTCGTCGATGGAAGTCTCCCCTTGACCATTTCACACAGGGATTCACACCAATATGTCGCAGCTCTGGAAACTGCTGCTATGGCTGCTGCCGGCTGAAAAACAAACCCTGTGTGTTGAAACATCTTCCTTAACATGTTTTCCAACTTTTTATCCATGGGCTCTTTAAACGACGAACTATCCTCGAGGGGAATAGTTGTTCGCTTTGCAAGCGTGGAGATAGCACCATCCACCTTAGGGACCCCACAGCTTAAGCTGAGAGTCTGGGATGGGGAACAGTTTCTTAAAGGAAGAAGAAGGGGAAAAGGAAGAACCAAATTGCTCCCATTCATTCTTAATAATATTTGCCATCTTAACAGGAACCGGGAAGGCCCGAGGCACCACCCTGTCCTCATATACCTTATCAAGCTTAGGAATCGCAGGTTCCTCTGGAAGCTTTGGTTCCGGAACCTCCAGAGCACTTCCTTCAGCAAAAAGCGCACATCCTAAACCTAAAGTCAGGCTCCTCCGCAGCCGGAGGTTTAGATGACATGGACTCCGACCCAGAAGGGGTCTCCTCCTCATCATATAACGCCTCTGATATTTCCCTAGGCATAGACAACCCCTGGGCCTGGCTGCCATGATACGCTCTACGCTTGCGCTTATCAGAACATGGTAAGGCATGGATCACTTTCGATACCACCAGTTGATCCGCATAATCTGACGGCCATTGAATCTCTCGCAGGAGTAATGATTGGACCCTGGGGCGCTGCCTGTGCAATTAGAGATGAATGCAGGGAACGAACCTCACGGGACGGGGAACCCTCAGGTGGACGGCTCAGTAGTACTAGACATCCATTTACTTTTAGATGTCGCAACTTTATCAAGGCATGTGAAACATAGTTGAGCAGGCTGTTCTACCAGAACCTCCTCACAATAAACACAGGAATGAGACCTTGTTAAAGAGGGAGAACCCTCTAACGCGTCAGAGTCCTCCATAGCATGCGCTTTTATTACGGACTAAATTAACTTAATAAATAGACACCTTTATAATCTCCAATGGCCGGGGCACTCACCACCTCCTATGACCTGGACTAGAGAAACCGTTTTGTCTTCTGCGCCGCTGATCAACAGAGGAAGAGAGATAGCCACAGCCAGTCTCATGGAATGCCTGGCAGGACCGCCCCTGCCTAAGGAGAAAACACGCTAAAAAAGGCCACGTAATACTCCCGTAAGTCACCTGAAAGTCTACACATTGCCAGAGCCTCATCTCGCACATAACGCAGCAATGACACAATAAACAATATAATGTATAACCCCCCCCTGTTTAATAATCCCCTTTCAAGGAATATTAACCTTTGATTCTTTAAAGATAAAAAGCGTCACACTGTGACCCTATCTTCCGTGTAATGATTATGTAATAAAAAAATTAAACGATCTTACCAGAATCTATGCCATGGAACGGGAACACGGCCCTTCAAGTGTGAAAGGTTAGTAGCCTTGCTCCTGACATGGATTTGAGTGTAAAAAGCAGGCAGCGAAACTTGTCATCGCTGATTGCTTGTGGAGCTGTTAATATAAGTCGGGATGGTTTCGCCCAGGCTCTCACTGACAGGCTGACAGGACTACTTAAAACTCCAGTCCCAATGCGAAGAGTACTACCCTCCATAAGAGATATCGAGGCATCACAGCAATACCTTGAAAGCATCTGGAAGTGATCAGAATCACTTCCAGCCACTTTAAACCCCTAACGACGTACAGGGTACGTTGTTGGTCTTTAACGACCAGTTTGTGTATGACGTACCCTGTATGACGTGTGTCGTTAAGGGGTTAATCATGAAAGTTTAAATTTGGTTTGACTGTCCCGTTAAGCTAAAATTAGTTAATATTATTTTTTTCAATGTTTGCTGCTCAGATTATCATTAAATCACTTTTTGTTAAATTATGCAATTAAGTTGTGCTTTGGATATCTTAGATAACATTTATAACAGAAAATTATATAATGCTGTAAATGATTACACTGCCGCAACATTTTCTGTGGAGAACACTCTTTAATAATTAATTACAACATTTTATTATCAAACAAATGCTTATTATAAACTATGGGGTCTATTCCGATTCTCCAATTTAGGCTGTGTGAACTTTTAATGGACAGTACAGTCAAAATTAAATTTCTAGAGACTTCTGTTAACAGATTTGCTTCATTCTCTTGGTACCTTTGTTGAAGAATAAACCTATGTGGGCTCATAGGACTTCAGGAGTGTGCACATATCTCTAGCACTCTATGGTAGCAGTGTTCGCAACTTTGTATAACATTGCTACAAAATTGTTGCAAACACTGCTGCCATAGAGTGCTAAAGACACGTGCACTCTTCTGAGGCCCTTTGAGCCCCCTTAGGCTTACTCTTCAAAAAAGAATAAAATAAATTTTTTAACAAAAGTTAATTGTAAAATTGTTTAAAATGATGTCCTCTATCAAGATCACAAGTTGAATATTGACTTTACTCTTCCTTTAAATCAAATTATTATAAAAAATGATTAAGTTAAAGTGAAAGTAAATCCTAGTGTTTTACAAACGCTAGGATTTACTATTGAAACAAATAAAGGGCACTTTCATTCATGAAGTATAAGATACTTCATGTAAAAGCTCCTTTATTTGATTCAATCGATCACCATTTTTAGCTCCTACAGCAGCGCATGGCTAAAAAATAGCCGTGCGGTAAATCCGGCTCCCATGGGCGCCAAGCTGGATTTACCACACGGCTATTGGCTAAGAGGTGTAAACGTCACATCTTACCCAAAGTTTTTTTAGCCGTGGGCTGCTGTAGGAGCTAAGAGCAGCGATCGATTGAATCAATAAAGGAGCTTTCTACATGAAGTATCTTATACTTCATGAATGAAAGTGCCCTTTATTTGTTTCAATAGTAAATCCTAGTGTTTGTAAAACTTTAGGATTTACTTTCACTTTAAATGTTGAGACAAATTTTGACACATCCCAGGGAAGTTGTTCATACTCCAATCTGATTGGTTGTCTTTGCATCAGGTTCATTCAGTTTATGTGACAACCACTTTCTCTGGCAGTCAGTTTTAATTTGAAGGAGCTTCTTCCATCAGTCAGTGCTAACATGGACTTTTTTATCAGAAAAAAATGTAAACTTTGCTTTTGCCCTTGTTTGCCAGAGAGAGTTTCTTAACCTCTTGGTTGCACCAGAGAGTGTTTCAGTGTGTACATTTACCTTATACATTTATTACAGGGGTAGGTTTTAATCAGTTTACACCTGCAACTTGCACTTGTTAGGGTCTTAAAGGGATAGAAAGGTCAAAATTGAAATGTGCATCGGTGCATTTCAATTTGAAATATAAAATATTTTGCAATATACTTCCATTAGCAAAAATGTTTCTAGTAAAAGGTATTACAGTTTTTCTGCAGCATATGCTCATATCCTGTGAACGCCCGTGCTCTAATATTTAAATACCACACCTCAGAGAGGTGGCTGTGGTGTGTATTGCTTTTGAAGATGTAATTTGTGTCATAGAAACTAATGCTGACTCTCTGAGAAGATTTTGAGGCCAAATTATCAAGCCCCGAATGGAACTTGATGCCCCTGTTTCCGCACGAGTCTTCAGGCTCGCCGGAAATAGCAGTTATGAAGCAGTTATGAAGCAGCGGTCTTAGAGTGTATTACATTGGTTACAAGTAGCTCCTTTACTCCTATTTCAGCATTTGAAATAGCTGATTTAGCCTGCGGTATCAACACCTATACTGAACAAATTAATACTGGAGTATAGGCTATTGAATAGCCTAAGTATACAGAGCCAGCAGAAGAGATTACACTCTCAGTGGGATGCAGGATAGTTAAATAATAAAATGATCATTTTCCATTGTTCTCTCTATGTATTAAGCTTTGGTGTTCCAGCCAAATAAAAGATAAGGAAGCAAGTCTGTTTACACAAACTTAGAACATAATGAGATCTGATATCACCTTTAAGTTCAACCCATTGTAATAGGCTGTGGTTTCAAAGCACAAAAAAAAATTCATATACACAAATAAGCATGAAAATAGAATTTCTCAAATATTTTATACTCTGCAGTTGGTATAACAAGTCATTTAAAATACATTAATGGAAAAACAATTTTACAGTGTACTGTCCCTTTAAGTAATAAAGTATTAATTTTCCAGGGTTCTCTCTAAGTATTAATCTTTGGTTTACAAGCAGATATACGTTAAGCAAACAAGTGTGTGTACACAACATGATAAAATAATGACATCTGTGATTACCTGCAAGCTCAAAAAAATTCTGTGGTTTAAAAGCACAAAACCAGCTAATTCATATACACAAATAAACCTGAAAATGCAATTTCTCATACATTTTATACTATGCAGCTGGTATAACAAGCCAAATACATTAAGGGAAAAACTTTTTTACAGTATACTGTCCCTTTAACAATGTGTTTGCCCTTTGCAGGGATTTGTCACAGTTAATTTTGACATTTCATTAACAACAAAATACCTTATGAATCTGAACATTTCCTTTTTACTTTAGAATTTTTCTTCAATTATTGATGAAACATAGGAATATAAACTAATGTGAGAATGTGCTCCTTTAGCAGTGTTAAAAAACATCCTATTGATAATAATTTAAATAAAAGTATATAGTAAAATGTCATTGGTAGGGGATATTTTTTGTTGAAACGTTTAAACATTATCTAGGTCTAAGGTCTAGGGTTTCTGGGGATGTTGAATGAGAATGCATTTAAAATTAATATAAACAAATTAAATGTGCAAAAAAATCACATTAACCCCATCTCGCCATTATGATGTTCTATGCCGTCCTAACCGTGCTGGGCTTTAGCGCCGTTAGGACGGCATGGAATGTCATAGCCGTTTGGCTGTACTGAAGCCATAAAGGCTTACTAACTGAGGTCGCGGGCTGGAGGGTGTGACTAGAATCACAGGCACTCCCTCTGACACAATGCCATCATTAAAATCATGCAATCGCATGAACAATTGCGTGACTTAAATTTTTTACTTATTTGTTTAATAAATAAGTACCAGCAGGAAGGAGTTAAAGTAAGGCAACTGTATAAATAACAGATACATTTAACAAACTAGCACAGAGCTATGAACAAACAATTTAAGCCCAGAAGGGAGGAATCTTGTGTTATGTACTTACTGTTGGACTATTGAGGTCAGGGGGTGTGGACATGTCACCAAACAAATTCATCTGGTCAACACCCTTAAAAAAATTATAAGTTATTTACTGTCACATAATATACTTTTTAAATACATTTCATATCAGAAAAATAACAAATGAACAATGAAATAATAAGAATAGTAAATAGTGAAAATGACTATAAATAATGGATACTAATAATAATTATTTTTAAAAACAGTTATTACAGTATTAGTATAAAACATAATTATACTGGAGCACAGTGGTGGCTGGTCTATTGGGGCAGAGAGGGCGGCAGTCCCCTCCAAAAGCCCCCAAATATCCTATTATTATTATGTTTTTTCTTCATTTTATTTTTCAGTCCTAATTATTCTGAGTGTTTTTTTGTTAAGGTAGTGCAATTTTGTGTTAATGTTTGTGCTTTTCTTAATGGAATCATGCATCCTAAAATACCACCTTAAAAACACTAATTCCCCTTCTTTTTACTCCCTTCCACCTTTATGAGCAAATCTTTAACTGCACCATGCAGGAATGTTATTTGTAGACCCTTCTCTTACTGTCCCTTTAATGTAAACTTTTTTGTAGTCCACAGCCCTAGAATATGTATCAGGGGAGTACTTCATCTACCAGCATGCAATAGTTGAAGCTGGCCAATCACATTTCAGGTTAGCTCTCACTCTAAGTAATTTCCTCTACCTCCAGATCTGTGTACTGTGAAATGGAGATTCCTTTATTGAGACACAAATACACAGGTTAGTCAAGTGTTATGTTCTCCCTCTATTCTTAACTGGACAGTCAAGTCAAAATAAAATTTAATGATTCAGATAGAGCATGCAATTTTAAGCAACTTTCTAATTGACTCCTTTTATCATTTTTTCTTTGTTCTCTTTGGTATCTATATTTGAAAAAGCAAGAATGTAAGCATAGGAGCCGGCCCATTTTAGGTTTAGCACCTGGGTAGTGCTTGCTGATTGGTGTCTAAAAGTAGCCACAAATCAGCAAGTACTACCCAGGTGCTGAGCCAAAAATGGGACGGCTCCTAAGATTACATTCTTGCTTTTTCAAATAAAGATACCAAGGGAACAAAGAAAAAAATATGATAGGAGTAAATTAGAAAGTTGCTTAAAATTGCATGCTCTATCTGAATCATGAAAGTTTAATTTTGACTTGACTATCCCTTTAATAATGTACTCAAGTTATACAAGATTCAATTATCAGTTTGCCAATATAATTAACAGTTTGCCAATATTAGTCATTGCTAATGTTTAAAATTAATATATAATAGGCCACGGTTGTATCAAATGTAGTAAGATTATTACAGATAATCAAATATAACTCAATTTCCTTTCAATATTATCTGAACCCTTTTGAAATGAGAGAGGACTGCAATGCATCGCTATGCTGCAACATTTAGTGGCAGACAATAAGTTAAAGCAATATGTAAGTTGCTAAATATTTTTCTTAAGAGGTTTTATTAAAAGAAACAGTTTGAAAAAAAAAAGGAATTTTAAGATATAAAAGTGAGAAGCACTAGTTGCAGCCTACTCTAAATAAACTGATTGTGTTGAAAATATGTGTTGTTTTATAATCTACTAAATGTTCTGTATTTCTCCCTATATATTTTTACTTGCAATGCTTTTTAATGCAGGGAGTGACATAGTCAATTTAAACTGTTCTCTATAAACATAAGCTAATGTTTGTATTATTATTTTTATTATAAAAATGTCTTATACAGTTTTCTCAATATGGAACCATCTTAGTAAATGGTAGTAAGAATAGAAAAAAAATATGTCATTGCCCAGCATGTGTGTGTGCCTAGTTAACTTCTTAAGAGTTTTAGTTCATTCAGTGATTTATTTCTACTTAAATATCATGAATAATTCATGGGATCTTTAATATGATGTCAACTATGTTTTAGCTAAAGTCTCTAACAAATGGAGTACATTCTGTTGGTTAGATACCAAGAGATAGTCTGTGGCCATGAGTGTCCATGGGCAGGAGAACCTCCTGTTAGTTAGGCACTAGGAGACTGGGTAAAGTAAACACACCCAAGAAACATTTCCATAACATACAGATTGTTACAATCTGTATTAAGACTCTAATATGATGTTCATGAGCAAGAGTACATCTTGTAGGTTATGCATCAGGAAGTAGTCTGTGGGCTTCTAGAGTTCAGGAACAAGAGCACATCTGGTTGGTTAGGCACCAGGAGGTATACTGTGGCCATTGGGTGTTTAAACACACAACAAACAGCAGCATCTCCTGTTGGTTAGGTATCAGGAGGTAGTCTGTTGCTATTGAATGTTCATGAACAGGAGTAGCTCCTGTTGGTTAGGTACCAGGAGTCTGTGGTCATTGGGTGTTCATGAACAGGAGTAGCTCCTGTTGGTTAGGTACCAGGAGGTAGTCTGTGGTCATTAGGTGTTCATGAACAGGAGTAGCTCCTGTTGGTTAGGTACCAGGAGGTAGTCTGTGGTCATTGGGTGTTCATGAACAGGAGTAGCTCCTGTTCGTTAGGTATCAGGAGGTAGTCTGTGGTCATTGGGTGTTCATGAACAGGAGTCCCTCCTATTGGTTAGGCACCAAGAGGAGAACATACTGATGGTTGGATACTAGGAGGTACGCCATGGCCTTTGGTTCTCAGAAACAAGAGTACCTTTTATTGGTTAGGCACCGGGAGACTGGATAAAGTAAACAAACCCAAGAAACATTTTCATGAGTTAAAGAATCCTTGTTACAATTTATATAAAGACTAGGAATTTAAATGGACAGTCTAGTCAAAAATAAACTTTCACGATTCCAATAGGGCATGCCGTTTTAAACTACTTTCCAATTTACTTTTATCATCAAATTTGCTTTGTTCTCTTGGTAGTTTTTATGGAAAGCTTAACCTAGGTAGGCTCATATTCTAATTTCTAAGCCCTTGAAGGCCGCCTCTTATCTTACTGCATTTAGACAGTTTTTCACAACTAAAAAGTGCCATATAGATAAACATTGTGCTCACTCCTGTGGAGTTATTTGCGAGTCAACACTGATTGGCTGAATACAAGTCTGACAAAAGAACTGAAATAAGGGGCAGTCTGCCGATACTTAGATAAAAGGTAATCACAGATGTAAAAATTTATTAAAATAACCGTTGGTTATGCAAAACTGCGGAATGGGTATTAAAGGGATTACCTATCTTTTTAAACAATAAAAAAAATCTGTAGTAGATTGCCCCTTTAAAGAATGTTTGCTTGATAATATTGTAATGGCTGTGTTCCTAATTAATAGCATGCATTAACTACTGTTGGATTTCAGGCTATTTATGCCATAGTTACTGGTTTGGTGTATAAGATGGAAGAAGTCATACAAGTTAGAAAGTCATACAAGTAGGAGTAGTCATACAAGTGGCTGTTAATCTAATATATGGTAACCACTGTATTATCTTAGAGTATTATTATATATCCACTGTCTGTTCTTGTTTTTTTAAAATGGTTCAGCAAAGACTGATTGGGTCAAGAATCATTTTTATTGTATATATTTCTTTTTAAAACATTTAGTTATATTTCAAGAGCTCATTGCTAGTATTTTGTTATAGTTTTTGTATAAACTTATAATTTAACATTATTGGTTTTTTTAAAATGGTATGCTCTTTCGGGATCACAAAAACATAATTTATGTAAGAACTTACCTGATAAATTCATTTCTTTCATATTAGCAAGAGTCCATGAGCTAGTGACGTATGGGATATACATTCCTACCAGGAGGGGCAAAGTTTCCCAAACCTCAAAATGCCTATAAATACACCCCTCACCACACCCACAAATCAGTTTAACGAATAGCCAAGAAGTGGAGTGATAAGAAAAAGTGCGAAAGCATAAAAAATAAGGAATTGGAATAATTGTGAATTATACAAAAAAATCATACCACCACAAAAAGGGCGGGCCTCATGGACTCTTGCTAATATGAAAGAAATGAATTTATCAGGTAAGTTCTTACATAAATTATGTTTTCTTTCATGTAATTAGCAAGAGTCCATGAGCTAGTGACGTATGGGATAATGACTACCCAAGATGTGGATCTTTCCACGCAAGAGTCACTAGAGAGGGAGGGATAAAATAAAGACAGCCAATTCCGCTGAAAAATAATCCACACCCAAAATAAAGTTAATATGAAAAATATAAGCAGAAGATTCAAACTGAAACCACTGCCTGAAGTACTTTTCTACCAAAAATAGCTTCAGAAGAAGAAAACACATCAAAATGGTAGAATTTAGTAAAAGTATGCAAAGAAGACCAAGTTGCTGCTTTGCAAATCTGATCAACCGAAGCTTCATTCCTAAACGCCCAGGAAGTAGAAACTGACCTAGTAGAATGAGCTGTAATCCTCTGAGGCGGAGTTTTACCCGACTCAACATAGGCATGATGAATTAAAGATTTCAACCAAGATGCCAAAGAAATGGCAGAAGCTTTCTGGCCTTTTCTAGAACCGGAAAAGATGACAAATAGACTAGAAGTCTTTCGGAAAGACTTAGTAGCTTCAACATAATATTTCAAAGCTCTAACAACATCCAAAGAATGCAATGATTTCTCCTTAGAATTCTTAGGATTAGGACATAATGAAGGAACCACAATTTCTCTACTAATGTTGTTGGAATTCACAACCTTAGGTAAAAATTCAAAAGAAGTTCGCAACACCGCCTTATCCTGATGAAAAATCAGAAAAGGAGACTCACAAGAAAGAGCAGACAATTCAGAGACTCTTCTGGCAGAAGAGATGGCCAAAAGGAACAAAACTTTCCAAGAAAGTAATTTAATGTCCAAAGAATGCATAGGTTCAAACGGAGGAGCTTGACGAGCCCCCAGAACCAAATTCAAACTCCAAGGAGGAGAAATTGACTTAATGACAGGTTTTATACGAACCAAGGCTTGTACAAAACAATGAATATCAGGAAGATTAGCAATCTTTCTGTGAAAAAGAACAGAAAGAGCAGAGATTTGTCCTTTCAAGGAACTTGCAGACAAACCTTTATCCAGACCATCCTGAAGAAACTGCAAAATTCTCGGAATTCTAAAAGAATGCCAAGAAAAATGATGAGAAAGACACCAAGAAATATAAGTCTTCCAGACTCTATAATATATTTCTCTAGATACAGATTTACGAGCCTGTAACATAGTATTAATCACAGAGTCAGAGAAACCTCTTTGACCAAGAATCAAGCGTTCAATCTCCATACCTTTAAATTTAAGGATTTGAGATCCTGATGGAAAAAAGGACCTTGCGACAGAAGGTCTGGTCTTAACGGAAGAGTCCACGGCTGGCAAGAGGCCATCCGGACAAGATCCGCATACCAAAACCTGTGAGGCCATGCTGGAGCTACCAGCAGAACAAACGAGCATTCCTTCAGAATCTTGGAGATTACTCTTGGAAGAAGAACTAGAGGCGGAAAGATATAGGCAGGATGATACTTCCAAGGAAGTGATAATGCATCCACTGCTGCCGCCTGAGGATCCCGGGATCTGGACAGATACCTGGGAAGATTCTTGTTTAGATGAGAGGCCATCAGATCTATTTCTGGGAGTTCCCACATTTGAACAATCTGAAGAAATACCTCTGGGTGAAGAGACCATTCGCCCGGATGCAACGTTTGGCGACTGAGATAATCCGCTTCCCAATTGTCTATACCTGGGATATGAACCGCAGAGATTAGACAGGAGCTGGATTCCGCCCAAACCAGAATTCGAGATACTTCTTTCATAGCCAGAGGACTGTGAGTCCCTCCTTGATGATTGATGTATGCCACAGTTGTGACATTGTCTGTCTGAAAACAAATGAACGACTCTCTCTTCAGAAGAGGCCAAGACTGAAGAGCTCTGAAAATTGCACGGAGTTCCAAAATATTGATCGGTAATCTCACCTCCTGAGATTCCCAAACCCCTTGTGCCGTCAGAGACCCCCACACAGCTCCCCAACCTGTAAGACTTGCATCTGTTGAAATTACAGTCCAGGTCGGAAGAACAAAAGAAGCCCCCTGAACTAAACGATGGTGATCTGTCCACCACGTCAGAGAGTGTCATACAATCGGTTTTAAAGATATTAATTGAGATATCTTTGTGTAATCCCTGCACCATTGGTCAGCATACAGAGCTGAAGAGGTCGCATGTGAAAACGAGCAAAGGGGATCGCGTCCGATGCAGCAGTCATAAGACCTAGAATTTCCATGCATAAGGCTACCGAAGGGAATGATTGTGACTGAAGGTTTCGACAAGCTGAAATCAATTTTAGACGTCTCTTGTCTGTCAAAGACAGAGTCATGGACACTGAATCTATCTGGAAACCCAAAAAGGTTACCCTTGTCTGAGGAATCAATGAACTTCAGGAAAGAGAATCTCAGAAACTGATAGTGAGCTGGATGAATCGGAATATGCAGATATGCATCCTGTAAATCTATTGTAGACATATAATGCCCTTGCTGAACAAAAGGCAGGATAGTCCTTACAGTTACCATTTTGAATGTTGGTATCCTTACATAACGATTCAATATTTTTAGATCCAGAACTGGTCTGAAGGAATTCTCCTTCTTTGGTACAATGAAGAGATTCGAATAAAACCCCAGCCCCTGTTCCAGAACTGGAACTGGCATAATTACTCCAGCCAACTCTAGATCTGAAACACATTTCAGAAATGCTTGAGCTTTCACTGGGTTTACTGGGACACGGGAAAGAAAAAATCTCTTTGCAGGAGGTCTTATCTTGAAACCAATTCTGTACCCTTCTGAAACAATGTTCTGAATCCAAAGATTGTGAACAGAATTGATCCAAATTTCTTTGAAAAAACGTAATCTGCCCCCTACCAGCTGAGCTGGAATGAGGGCCGCACCTTCATGTGGACTTAGAAGCTGGCTTTGCTTTTCTAGAAGGCTTGGATTTATTCCAGACTGGAGATGGTTTCCAAACTGAAACTGCTCCTGAGGATGAAGGATCAGGCTTTTGTTCTTTGTTGAAACGAAAGGAACGAAAACGATTATTAGCCCTGTTTTTACCCTTAGATTTTTTATCCTGTGGTAAAAAAGTTCCTTTCCCACCAGTAACAGTTGAAATAATAGAATCCAACTGAGAACCAAATAATTTATTACCCTGGAAAGAAAGGGAAAGTAGAGTCGATTTAGAAGACATATCAGCATTCCAAGTTTTAAGCCATAAAGCTCTTCTAGCTAAAATAGCTAGAGACATAAACCTGACATCAACTCTGATAATATAAAAAATGGCATCACAGATAAAATTATTAGCATGTTGAAGAAGAATAATAATATTATGAGAATCATGATCTGTTACTTGTTGCGCTAAAGTTTCCAACCAAAAAGTTGAAGCTGCAGCAACATCAGCCAATGATATAGCAGGTCTAAGAAGATTACCTGAACACAGATAAGCTTTTCTTAGAAAGGATTCAATTTTCCTATCTAAAGGATCCTTAAAGGAAGTACCATCTGCCGTAGGAATAGTAGTACGTTTAGCAAGGGTAGAAATAGCCCCATCAACTTTAGGGATTTTGTCCCAAAACTCTAATCTGTCGGACGGCACCGGATATAATTGCTTAAAACGTTTAGAAGGAGTAAATGAATTACCCAAATTATTCCATTCTCTGGAAATTACTTCAGAAATAGCACCAGGAACAGGAAAAACTTCTGGAATAACTACAGGAGATTTAAAGACCTTGTCTAAACGTTTAGATTTAGTATCAAGAGGACCAGAATCCTCAATTTCTAATGCAATTAGGACTTCTTTAAGTAAAGAACGAATAAATTCCATTTTAAATAAATATGAAGATTTATCAGCATCAACCTCTGAGACAGAATCCTCTGAACCAGAAGAATCATTAGAATCAGAATGATGATGTTCATTTAAAAATTCATCTGGATAAAGAGAAGTTTTAAAAGATTTTTTATGTTTACTAGAAGGAGGAATAACAGACATAGCCTTCTTAATGGATTCAGAAACAAAATCTCTTATGTTATCAGGAACACTCTGAACTTTAGATGTTGATGGAACTGCAACAGGTAATGGTATTTTACTAAAGGAAATATTTTCTGCATTAACAAGTTTGTCATGACATTTAATACAAACAACAGCTGGAGGAACAGCTACCAAAAGTTTACAGCAGATACACTTAGCTTTGGTAGCTCCAGCACCAGGCAGCGATTTTCCTGAAGTATCTTCTGACTCAGATGCAACGTGAGACATCTTGCAATATGTAAGAGAAAAAACAACATATAAAGCAAAATTGATCAAAATCCTTAAATGACAGTTTCAGGAATGGGAAAAAATGCCAGAGAACAAGCTTCTAGCAACCAGAAGCAATGATAAATGAAACTTAAATAATGTGGAGACAAAAGCGACGCCCATATTTTTTTAGCGCCAAATAAGACGCCCACATTATTTGGCGCCTAAATGCTTTTGGCGCCAAAAATGACGCCACATCCGGAACGCCGACATTTTTGGCGCAAAAGAACGTCAAAAAATGACGCAACTTCCGGCGACACGTATGACGCCGGAAACAGAAAAGGTTTTTTGCGCCAAAAAAGTCTGCGCCAAGAATGACGCAATAAAATGAAGCATTTTCAGCCCCCGCGAGCCTAACAGCCCACAGGGAAAAAGTCAAATTTTTAAGGTAAGAAAAAATGATTAATTCAAATGCATTATCCCAAATATGAAACTGACTGTCTGAAAAAAAGGAATGTTGAACATCCTGAGTCAAGGCAAATAAATGTTTGAATACATATATTTAGAACTTTATAAAAAAGTGCCCAACCATAGCTTAGAGTGTCACAGAAAATAAGACTTACTTACCCCAGGACACTCATCTACATGTTTGTAGAAAGCCAAACCAGTACTGAAACGAAAATCAGCAGAGGTAATGGTATATATAAGAGTATATCGTCGATCTGAAAAGGGAGGTAAGAGATGAATCTCTACGACCGATAACAGAGAATCTATGAAATAGACCCCGTAGAAGGAGATCATTGAATTCAAATAGGCAATACTCTCTTCACATCCCTCTGACATTCACTGCACGCTGAGAGGAAAACCGGGCTCCAACCTGCTGCGGAGCGCATATCAACGTAGAATCTAGCACAAACTTACTTCACCACCTCCATAGGAGGCAAAGTTTGTAAAAACGGATTTGTGGGTGTGGTGAGGGGTGTATTTATAGGCATTTTGAGGTTTGGGAAACTTTGCCCCTCCTGGTAGGAATGTATATCCCATATGTCACTAGCTCATGGACTCTTGCTAATTACATGAAAGAAATAACATTTTTGGGTTTCATATCCCTTTAAGGTCAGTTCCCAAGCTAGATCAATACATGTGGCGAACTAAAGACAAGAGTCACATGTCTGTAACCCCCAATCAGCAGCGAGCTACCAGTAGTTCCTGAGCCAACCTACGTATGCTTTTCAATAAACAATACAAAAAGAACAAAATACATTTGATAATAGAAAAAAAATGAAAAATATCTTAAAAATGCATATTCTATCTGAATTATTTAAGTTTCATATTGACTTTCATGTCTTTTTTAACGTTTGGGGGGGAAAAAAACCCCAAAAAACATTTGTCAATATGTAACTCAAGGAAGGTTAAACTTTTAGGATTCTCCAAAATGAACAATAATCTGTTAAGAGATGATGCACATGCTGTTATGATAAAGCAGGGTGGTGAAACACCAAGACCACGTGAAATAAATGGCAGAGAATATAGATCAATGGTACTATGCCTGAAAAGAAAAGAAATAAAAAAGGAAAACAGAATCAACCAAAAACAAACTTTAGCATCATCCAAAAGAAATCACATGACTAAAAATGGAAAATCATATTTTAAATATGTTCAGGCCAGTGAAACATTGGAGAACCCAGTGCAATAGTGACATAATACCACAAGAGGCACAAGAGTGCAGAATTCAATTTATATAATTACCAAATAAACTTTCCAATTAACAGTATACACTAAGGTTTTGTAAATTTACGTACATCTAGCAAAACACCTGTATTCTCAAACTGCCATGATTTTATAAACTTAAAGGGACAGTCTAGTCAAAATTAAACATTCATTATTCAAATAGGATTTGTAATTTTAATAAACTTTCCAATTTACTTTTATTATCAAATTTGCTTTGTTTTCTTGTTATTCTTAGTTGAAACTAAACCTATGTAGGCTCATATGTTAATTTCTAAGCCCTTGAGGGCTGCCTCTTATAACATGTTTTTTAAATTGCTTTTAACAACAAGAGACTGTGAGCCATATAGATAACACTGTGTTCAGGCACAGGGAGTTATTTAAGAGTTAGCACGCTAAAGTAGATTTTATATAGTCACAGTCATGTGATCAGGGGGCTGTCAGAAGATTCTTAGATACAAGGTAATCACAGAGGTAAAAAGTATATTAATATAACAGTGTTGGTTATCCAAAACTGGGGGATGGGTAATAATGGGATTATCTATCTTTTAAAACAATAACAATTCTATTGTAGACTGTCCCTTTAAGGCCATGGTAAGTTGTTTTGTTTTTAATGGGTATTCCATTGATTAATTTATCTTATTAACCAGGATTCATTGGTACATAAAAAAGTTTTTAGTAAATCAAGTAAACCTGAGGTTGAATATTCTT
Source organism: Bombina bombina (assembly GCF_027579735.1). Lineage (NCBI taxonomy): Eukaryota > Metazoa > Chordata > Amphibia > Anura > Bombinatoridae > Bombina > Bombina bombina. Next base: position 153,979 of record NW_026512012.1, read on the forward strand.
CCTGCTGCATGATTACAAGTTATGTTTTTTTTTTTTTTTTTAAAGACTTAACAACAATAAGTTTATGAATAGAAAGAAGCTCCAAAAATATGGACGTAGAGTGTCCCTTAAAGTGACATTAAAACCCAACATGTTTCTTTCATGGTTCAGATAGAACATAACATTTTAAACAACTTTCCAATTTACTTATATTATCACTGTTGCTTCATTCTCTTTGTATCCTTTATTGAAGGGCAGGAAAGCACAACTGGGAGCTAACGGAAAAAAAATTGGTAAGTCACCAATCAGCAGCTAGCTCTCAGCTCCTGAGACTACCTAGGTATGCTTTTAAATAAAGGATACTAAGTGAACAAAGCAAAGTAGATAAAAGAAGTAAATTGGAATGTTGTTTAAAGTTGTATGCTGTATCTGAATCATGAAAGACATTTTTTGGGTTTCATGCCCTTTTAAGTATGTTGTTTCAATATAATCTACTTTAACAGAGCCTAGAAATGAGGGTAAAATCCTTATTTTTTATATTTTTTAATATACAATTCTTTATTAGAAATATGATTGATGTATTATAAAGTCTACTTTTAAAGGGACAGTAAACTCAATTGCAAGATTGTTCCACCATCTTGCGATAAATTAAAGGGACAGTGAAGCCTAAATTAAACATTCATGATTCAGATAGAGCATGTAATGTTAAACAACTTTCCAATTTACTCCTATTATCAAATGTGCTTTGTTCTATTGGTATCCTTTGCTGAAGAGTAAATCTAGGTAAGCAATTATCAGAGTGCACGTGTCTATAGGATTCTATGGCAGCAATGTTTGTAACTATGTATAACATTGCTATTAATATTGATACAAACCCTGTTGCTAGATGGCTAAAGACACATCCACACTCCTGAGCTTACTCTTTAACAAAGGATAACAAAATAACTAAGCAAAATTGATAATAGAAGTGAATTGGAAAGTTGTTTAAAACAGCATGTTCTGTCCAATCAATTTACGTTTAATTTTGACTTTACTGTCCCTTTAACATACCAGATGAGTGTGATATTTTTTAATTAATTAACACACTTGGTATGCTGCTGTTGTTTTCTCAATAGTCTAACCTCACCACCCACTACTTACCCACTACCCACTAATTAGGGACAAATATGTGGCAGGGTTAGGCTTATAAAGTCTATAGTGTGCTCTACCAATTTCTAAAAATGGAAAACTCACAATTTTCAGTTCATTTGCAGGAAAATTAGCTAAAATAAGTAATGGGAGTATCATGCCAGACCCATCACTAAAAAGGCCTGACTGAAAGCAGCTTAAAGGGATACTGAACCCACATTATTTCTTTCATGATTCAGATAGAGCATGCAATTTTAAGTAACTTTCTAATTTACTCCTTTATCACATTTTCTTCGTTCTCTTGGTATCTTTATTTGAAAAAGTAGGAATGTAATTTTACAAGCTGGCCCATCTTTGGTTCAGCACCTGGCTAGCACTTGCTGATTGGTAGTTAAATGCAGACACCAATCAGCAAGTGCTATCCACGGTGCTGAAACAAAAAAGGGTCGGCTCGTAAGCTTACATTCCTGCTTTTCAAATAAAGATACGAAGAGAAAGAAGAAAAATTGATAATAGGAGTGAATTAGAAAGTTACTTACAATTGCATGCTCTATCTGAATCATGAAAGAAAAAATGTGGGTTCAGTATCAATTTGAACTTTATTCTCAATAGATGTGAGTGTTACGGCATCTGATTGCCTGTAAAAAACATGACTCCATGCATGGGACAACCGCGTGTAAGGTAAGTGAGGGTAAAGGTTGAGGGGTGATTTTATGTATAAAAACTTTTTTTATACATAAAAATTTTTTGTTAAGGGACTGGTTTTGTGTTCCTTTAATATAACATATTTGCATTAAAAAAACAAAAACTTGTTCTTCAAATGCGTAGATGTAACTGCCCAACTTTACTTGCCCCTTTAATTAAAATGATTTATGGTTACAATGACCATTCATTCATATATACATGTATTCTAGTAGGAATTAAACCTATGTAATGCATTTATTTGCTGATTATAAAATAACACTAGTAGTACGTAATGTATTTCACCAGTTTTATAAGGCAGAATTTGGGGAAAATTTTGATCAGTGATTCTTTCTAGTTAAAATAAAACAATATGGATTTCCATTAGTAAAAAAAAAAGACAAAAGATATATAAAAATATGCACTATTTGCCAATATTTTTGAAGCAGTTATGTTTCCCAGCACTGATGTTTACGTCACTATTGCACTATACGACTGTTAGACTTACCGACACATATTTGGAGCCTTAACAAGCTTTGTTTTTGGTCTGACAAGGAAGGAGAGATTTGCATTTAGTAAAGAAAAAGGACACAGTTTTTATTAAGGAAATCAGAGCCCGTGATGGAAAAACAACCATCATTAGGTAAATAGAAATAAAAGCTTCATACATGAATTATCAGTCAGTTATTTCTTGTCTGTAACGTGCCGTCTGGTTTGTTTGTTCATTTATAACATTTGGCTGTGAATATTTATTAGACATTTTCCTGGATCTTGAATTCTATTAGAATGTTCACAAATGCTTCTTTTCACCAGAGGTTTGTACTCTTGCAGAAGGAATGTCTAAAGGACGTACTTATTAATGTTACCAACACGTTTATGAGATTCGATTTGTCATCTGCTCCTTCATAATTTGCTCTTGAAGCAGAGTGTGAAGGCTTCCAAGGTAGTTTAATTCTCACTTTGTACTTTATGTTACTGGCTAACGCCAAGATAACTTTTTCCTAAAAATTTTTATAGTTTGTTTTTTTATTTATATTTTTTAATAGTGCATTGTATAAAATATTTGTCTTTTGTTTAAAACACAAAATATTTGTTTGCATAGAACGCCATTGTTTTCCCCAATATGCTTTTGAGGGCAACTCATAAACAGAGAGCCAATCATCTCACTGAAATCAGACTTTTGTACAGCAATTCCACCCTCCTATCTTCTCATGAAAACAGGCAGTGAGCTAATCCCTTAGAATGCCTAGACTCTGCCTCTGAAACCCCACCCCTGCATCCCCAGTTTTCATTTTTAAGTTTAAATTTGGAAAGCATGCATACATTTTGTGAACATCTGACCTCATAAAAAGGCTGTTGAAACAAAATATAATACTTCCTCTCGTTTATTCTTTTCTCTATTATTATTATTATTATTATTTTAAACATAAGCAGCACAACGTTCTAGAACCCTGGACAAAATCCTTTATCCTCTATCAGCTTAATTATCAGCCTTCTAGTCTGCAAAACTATGGTTCTCAGTCTGACATGTTATATACAATGCTTCCTTTATGTGTTACATCAAATTAGCTTTATAATATTTAAATATTATTTTTTAAATATTCTTATTATTTATATATTATAAATAAGTAACTAAATGTAACTCAGGTCTATAAAAATTTACTTGGTTCGATATTGAATTTTTTAATTTGGGGAACTAAATTCATGGTCTTAAATGGATGGTAAATCTTAGCGTTTTTTAAATGCTAGGATTTACCGGTGCTATAAATATTAGGGACTTTCAGTCAAGTAGTATAAAAATCTTCCTGCTGAAAGTACCTTTATTTGCCTGCATTTATTGTCGAGCTAAGCACCCCCCCGCTACAAAACGCAATTTTTTCAATGAGGTGGTGTTTCTACCTCTTAGGCAATAGTGTGCTAGCCATCCAGCATAATGCCGAAGGGCAAGTATGGCTATTGGCTAAGAGGTGGACACCTGAACAATGCATTTTAGAATGTATTTAACAAAAAATAGTTGATCTTGTTCTAGACTCTAATGAAAGGTTATGTTCAGCCAAAAACACTGCACTAATTAGCTAGTTATGGGCTTGACTAGAGGGGTTTCAGCTGAGATGGGGCCAGCCTTCTAGGGCACCCACTCATCCAGCCCCAAGTTAATAGATTGTGTAATATGGTATCTGTTATTATTCAGGTGTGCTGTTTAATTATGTAACTTTTATGGTGGAACAAGATACCTATTAGCAGAAAATAGTGTTTTGTAGGGGTGCAGTTGAAATGAGAAAGAGAGCCTTGGCATAGGTATTTTTTCCTGGGATCCAGTAAGGTTTAGTTACAGACCCTGGCACTTAAGTTTCATCTTATTTTATATAGAGAGAGATGAGAGATTCTGTCTGCTGGGTATCACAGCATTCACCCTTTCGCTTTGATTTTTTTAAAATTATTTATTATACTATACGAGTTATAAATAGTAAGAATTGCATGTTCTAAATGAGCTAACACTCATTGGCAGTTGTTGTAAAACAAATGTATGCAATGTTTTCCTCCTAACTGTAATCCATAAACATAGTCACAAAAGTGTTCTTTTGCTAGCATGCACACATTGAGAAATGCAGAAGGTCACCTTGTTTGGGCACAGACCCAAATAAAACTTGACATTGTGCAATTTAAACAGCTGCAAAGAGTTGTCTTATGTTATTATTCAGCTTGTGCTTGGCTTTTATATTTTCTATAAGAATTGGCAGTGCATTTTGACATAAAGTACAATGTTCTTTGTCAGAAAAATGTGGATAGTTGTGTCCCATCCATCTTTGTCCTCTTGCATGAAAGCAGATACTAGGCATTTGCATTTAGAAAATTCGATAGCTGCAGAATGCGGAAAAAGGGGAATGCTTGCGGTATTTGGCTCTTTTTGGAGCTAGACTTCTTCGGTAAAAGTGCGACACAGTAAGGTCTTTGCAAATCCAGATCTGTGTTGCCCTCCGAAAAGGACCGAATGCCACGAGTGGCTGCCTTCTTCCGCATTCCACAGCTCACGAAACTGCAAATGCCTAGCCATTAAAAATGTAAATTATGCTTACGTTAACAGTAAGTAGCACTTTGCTATTCCGGTAGCCTCGCATTTACTTTGGTATTTTAAATGCCAACTTTGCTATTTTTATATGCAGAAGAAAAGCCACGGCGTGCGGCTACACTAATCCTGAACCGAAACACAAAAGGAGGCAAAAGGTCATCCATTAGAAAGCCGGCTATACCGGAGTGCCGTAGCCAGGGAGATCAGCCCCAAACACAAATGCCAAAGAGAAAAAGATAGGCCTATGATTAAGCGCCACTAGGGGGTGCGAAACACGTCAGGCCGTTTGTCTCTCATTAACTGTCTGTTTGTCTGCACTTTTTCTGGTGCTAATTGCTTCCTAGATTTTTTATTGGATGCTAAAAAAGATCTTTTTTTCTTTTACTTTACACCCCGAGTAGTGCCTGTCTATCTTTTTCTCTTTTGCTATTTTTATACCCTGGCATTTACTAAGCATTTTACTAAGTATTTTAAATGCCAACATGTTGAAAGGATACAATTTTGTACAAGCTAATAATTTTGCATCACACATTTATATCTTCTTAAATTGTTAAACATGTTCACGCATTTTTATTCAACATAAATAATTTGAAGTTACAGTTAAGAATGAGAAGCAAACAACCAACTCTACTTACCAGTTTTATTTTGTCAACCTCATCATTAATGCTGAGCAAAGAATCACCGCCATTCTGTAGAGCATAAAATAAAATATTACACCTTTGTTTTAGAGATGAAGAAGTCATTTACTAGAATTATATTTTCTGTAGAATTGACCTGTAGAATAAAAACCTAACCTAAGTTACAATAACACCTAATACTACACTACAATTAAATAAATTACCTACATTAAATAAAATTAAATACATTAAATTAAATTAGCTAAATCACAAAAAAACATAATTTATGCTTACCTGATAAATTTATTTCTCTTGTAGTGTGTTCAGTCCACGGGTCATCCATTACTTATGGGATATATTCTCCTTCCCAACAGGAAGTTGCAAGAGGATCACCCAAGCAGAGCTGCTATATAGCTCCTCCCTTAAATTAGCTAAATCACAAAAAAACCCACTAAATTACAGAAAATAAAAAACAAATTACAAGATCTTTAAACTAATTACACCTAATCTAAGAGCCCTATCAAAATAAAAAAGCCCCCCAAAATAAAAAAAACCCTAGCCTGAACTAAACTACCAATATCCCTTAAAAGGGCCTTTTGCGGGGCATTGCCCAAAAGAAATCAGCTCTTTTACCTGTAAATAAAAAATACAAATACCCCCCAACAGCAAAACCCACCACCAGTATTCCATCTAAGGTCAGTTTTGTAAGCAGCCCAGCAGTGATACAGTTAATTAAGGAACCACACCCTGCAATTAGCAAACACTGCACAATACAGACTGCAAGGTATGATTCTCTTATTAACAGTTTCACTGCTGGACCGCTCACAAAACTGGCCTTAGAGGGAACACTGCCCACCACCCACACAACCAACCCCCCAAATAAATGCCTAACTAAAAAAAAAAAACCTAAGCTCCCCATTGCCCTGAAAAGGGCATTTGGATGGGCATTGCCCTTAAAAGAGCATTTAGCTCTATTGCTGCCCAAAGCCCTAACCTAAAAAATAAACCCACCCAATACACCCTTAAAAAATCCTAACACTAACCCCCGAAGATTCACTTACCGGGAGAAGTCTTCAAGATGTCCTCAACGAAGCCGGCAGAAGTGGTCCTCCAGACGGGCAGAAGTGGTCCTCCAGACGGGCAGAAGTCTTCATCCAGACAGCATCTTCTATCTTCATCCATCCGGCACGGAGCGGTTCCATCTTCAAGACATCCGGCGCGGAGCATCCTCTTCCAACGAAGTCTTCTTGCTGAATGAATATCTCTTTAAGTGACGTCATCCAAGATGGCGTCCCTTAGATTCTGATTGGCTGATAGAATTCCTATTGGCTGATGCAATCAGCCAATAGGATTGAACTTCAATCCTATTGGCTGATTGCATCAGCCAATAGGATTTTTTCTACCTTAATTCCGATTGGCTGATAGAATTCTTGAAGATGGAGCTGCTCCGCGTCGGAAGGATGAAGATAGAAGATGCCGTCTGGATGAAGACTTCTGCCCGTTTGGAGGACCACTTCTGCCCGTGTGGAGGACCACTTCTACCGGCTTCGTTGAGGACATCTTGCCGCTTGGATGAAGACTTCTCTCGGTAAGTGAATCTTAGGGGGTTAGTGTTAGGATTTTTTAAGGGTGTTCTGGGTGGGTTTATTTTTTAGGTTAGGGCTTTGGGCTGCAATAGAGCTAAATGCCCTTTTCTGGGCAATAGGGAGCTTAGGTTTTTTTTAGTTAGGCTTTTATTTGGGGGGTTGGTTGTGTGGGTGGTGGGTTTTACTGTTGGGGGGTTGTTAGTATTTTTTTTTACAGGTAAAAGAGCTGATTTCTTTAGGGCAATGCCCCGCAAAAGGCCCTTTTAAGGGCTATTGGTAGTTTAATTTAGGCTAGGGGTTTTTTTTATTTTAGGGGGGCTTTTTTTATTTTCATAGTACTATTAGATTAGGTGTAATTAGTTTAAAGATCTTGTAATTTGTTTTTTATTTTCTGTAATTTAGTGTTTTTTTTTTTGTAATTTAGCTAATTTTATTTAATTTATGTAATTGTATTTAATGTAGGGAATGTATTTAATTGTAGTGTAGTGTTAGGTGTTAGTGTAACTTAGGTTAGGTTTTATTTTACAGGTAAATTTGTATTTATTTTAGCTAGGTAGTTATTAAATAGTTAATAACTATTTAGTAACTATTCTACCTAGTTAAAATAAATACAAACTTGCCTGTAAAATAAAAATAAACCCTAAGCTAGCTACAATGTAACTATTAGTTATATTGTATCTAGTTTAGTGTTTATTTTACAGGTAAGTATATCGTTTTAAATAGGAATAATTTAGTTAATGATAGGAATTTTATTTAGATTTATTTAAATTATATTTAAGTTAGGGGGTGTTAGGGTTAGACTTAGATTTAGGGGTTAATAAATATAATATAATGGCGGCGACGTTGGGGGCAGCAGATTAGGGGTTAATAAATGTAGGTAGGTTGTGGCGACATTGGGGGCGGGAGATTAGGGGTTAATAAATATAATGTAGGTGTCGGCGATGTTGGGAGCTGCAGATTAGGGGTTCATAAATTTAATGTAGGTGGCGGCAGATTAGGAGTTAATAAGTATAATGTAGGTGTCGGCGATGTTGGAGGCGGCAGATTAGGGGTTAATACGTGTAAGATTAGGGGTGTTTAGACTCTGGGTTCATGTTAGGGTGTTAGGTGTAAACATAAAATGTGAATCAATGGGGCTGCGTTACTGAGATTTACGCTGCTTTTTGGCAGGTGTTAGACTTTTTCTCAGCCGGCTCTCCCCATTGATGTCTATGGGGAAATTGTGCACGAGCACGTATAACCAGCTCACCGCTCACTTAAGCAGCGCTGGTATTGGAGTGCGGTATGGAGCTCAATTTTGCTCTACGCTCACTTCTTGCCTGTTAACGCCGGGTTTGTAAAAACCTGTAATACCAGCGCTGTAGGTAAGTGAGCGGTGAGAAAAAAACTGCACGTTAGCACCGCACCACTCATAACGCAAAACTCGTAATCTAGGCGATAAGACCGCTGCTCCTTAACTCGTCCAACTCCTCTGAGGCAGGGGACATTAATCAGCCTGATCGAATACGATCGGGTTGATTGACACTCCCTACAAGTGGACGATTGCACGCAAATCTGCAGGGGGAGGCATTGCACAAGCAGTTCACCAGAACTGCTTGTGCAATGATAAATGCCGATAGTGTATGATGTCGGCATTTATCAATGTCTGGGGGACGTGATCTGGTACACTTAATAAATCGGCCCCACATTGTCCATAAAGCTATGCTTGCAAGCTAGGTCTTTCTTTCTGCAGAGACCAATTAGGGATGATTATAAATGGGCTAGTAGAGTGTGCAACCAATGACTGCATGTATTGCACTTCCAATTTTCTGAATTAAATTACAGGAAAATGAATAAAATAAATAATGAAACTATAATTATTTACTACTTGTAAAGTGCTTCAAAAGGACACTAAGGGCAAGTTTCATTAATTAGAAAATCAAAATATCAAATCAAAATAATATACTGTATATTACAGTTTAAAAATAAAAACACTGTTGTTCCAGTGCTCGTTACACTTTTGGAGCATATCCACCACGTGTAAGATTAGGGGTGTTTAGACTCTGGGTTCATGTTAGGGTGTTAGGTGTAAACATAAAATGTGAATCAATGGGGCTGCGTTACTGAGATTTACGCTGCTTTTTGGCAGGTGTTAGACTTTTTCTCAGCCGGCTCTCCCCATTGATGTCTATGGGGAAATTGTGCACGAGCACGTATAACCAGCTCACCGCTCACTTAAGCAGCGCTGGTATTGGAGTGCGGTATGGAGCTCAATTTTGCTCTACGCTCACTTCTTGCCTGTTAACGCCGGGTTTGTAAAAACCTGTAATACCAGCGCTGTAGGTAAGTGAGCGGTGAGAAAAAAACTGCACGTTAGCACCGCACCACTCATAACGCAAAACTCGTAATCTAGACGATAAGACCGCTGCTCCTTAACTCGTCCAACTCCTCTGAGGCAGGGGACATTAATCAGCCTGATCGAATACGATCGGGTTGATTGACACTCCCTACAAGTGGACGATTGCACGCAAATCTGCAGGGGGCGGCATTGCACAAGCAGTTCACCAGAACTGCTTGTGCAATGATAAATGCCGATAGTGTATGATGTCGGCATTTATCAATGTCTGGGGGACGTGATCTGGTACACTTAATAAATCGGCCCCACATTGTCCATAAAGCTATGCTTGCAAGCTAGGTCTTTCTTTCTGCAGAGACCAATTAGGGATGATTATAAATGGGCTAGTAGAGTGTGCAACCAATGACTGCATGTATTGCACTTCCAATTTTCTGAATTAAATTACAGGAAAATGAATAAAATAAATAATGAAACTATAATTATTTACTACTTGTAAAGTGCTTCAAAAGGACACTAAGGGCAAGTTTCATTAATTAGAAAATCAAAATATCAAATCAAAATAATATACTGTATATTACAGTTTAAAAATAAAAACACTGTTGTTCCAGTGCTCGTTACACTTTTGGAGCATATCCACCAATAGATGTGAGGGAGTTTTCCTTTTTGGCTAGTGAGCTTCTATGCCACAGACCAATACAGCGCAAACACGCACTTCCTGTTAGATTGAAAATAAACAGCTTTAACTCTGTGGCCCTCTCTGCATCGGACCGCGGTGGGACCGATCGTTGGTGGGTGGGAGCGTAAGGAGGGAGGGGGGTGGGCGGCCCATCACTGGAGGAGGCGAGAGGAGGGCGGGAGTGAGCAGGACCGCTACGCCATGCTACAGGAAAAAAAACCTCCAGCTGCGTGATTGAGGGGGAAGGAGGGAGGAGGGGCAATGAGGGGTATCATATGTGGGATAATTTGAGGAAAAGGGATCTGGGAGGGGGGTTTGGGTATTGAGGGGGGGCAGCTACACAACAGAAAAATGGGTATTATATATTCGTTTTAATTTTTCTTGCCTATTTTGCAGCAAACTGGGTACTGGCAGACAGCTGCCAGTACCTAAGATGGCCACAGATAGGAAGAGGGGGGAGGGTTAGAGAGCTGTTTGGGCGGGATCAGGGAGGTTGGGAGGTAAAGGGGGATACTACCCTGCAGTAAATATATAATTTAAAAAAATATATATTTTTATACTGGCAGACTAAGCCCAATTTTTTTCTTTCATGTTTCTTTTAAAATAAAGCATGAAATTTCTAATTAGCAAATTTTCTTTGTTCTCTTGCTATCTTTATTTTAAAAGCGGGAATGTAAATCTTAGCAGTCAGCCCATTTTAGGTTCAGCATGGATAGCACTTGCTTATTGGAGGCTTACATTTACCCACCAATAAGCAAGCATAACTCAGGTTCTCAGCCAAAAATGGGCCAGCTCCTATGCATCACATTCCTGCTTTTTAAATAAAGATAGCAAGGGAACGAATAAAAATTAATAATAGGAGTAAATTAGAAAGTTGCTTGAAATTGCATGCTCTATCTGAATCATGAAAGAAAACAATTGGGTTTAGTATCCCTTTAAGATGGGGGTGACCTTTGGGGTGTGGGGGATGGACGAGAGCTGTTTGAGAGGGGTCAGGGAGGTATCAGGGGGTGGGATGCGTCAGGTGGGAGGCTGATCTCTACACTAAAGCTAAAACTAACCCTACAAGCTATCTAATTAACCCCTTCACTGCTGGGCATAATACAAGTGTGGTGCTCAGCGGCACTTAGCAGCCTTCTAATTACCTAAAAGCAATGCGAAAGCCATATATGTCTGCTATTTCCGAACAAAAGGGATCCCAGAGAAGCATTTACAACCATTTGTGCCATGATCGCACAAGCTGTTTGTAAATCATTTCAGTGAGAAACCTAAAATTGTGAAAAAAGTTAATTTTTTTTATTTGATCGCATTTGGCGGTGAAATGGTGGCATGAAATATACCAAAATGGGCCTAGATCAATACTTTGGGTTGTCTACTAAAAAAAAATATATAGTTTTAAAAGGTAAAAAAAAAAAAAGGCTCTATTTCTGTAGTGATGGCAAAAATGCTAAAAATGCTCTGGTCTTTTGGGAAAGTTTTTGTCTGAAGTGCCCAGTCCTTAGGAGGTTAATGTTTTGCATGCAAAAAAAATTAACATGTTCAAATTAGGACTGTTTTATATGAGTGATATGAATTTATAAAATTGTTCAGTTTAAAGAGACAGTCTAGTCAAAATGAAACTATCATGATTCATGATCATGATTCAGATAGGACATGCAATTTTAAACAACTTTCAAATGTACTGTTAATCAAATTTGCTTTGTACTCTTAGTATTCTTTGTGGAAAGCTAAACCTAGGCAGGCTCATATGCTAATTTTTAAGACCTTGAAAGCCACCTGTTATCTCAGTGAATTTTGACCATTTTTCATAGCTAGACGGTGCCATATAGATAACACTGTGCTTACTCCCGTGGAGTTATTTATAAGTCAGCACTGATTGGCTAAAATCTAAGTCTGTCAAAAGAACTAAAATAAGGGGGCAGTCTGCAGAGGCTTAGATACAAGGTAAAAAGTATATTATTATAACCGTGTTGGTTATGCAAAACTAGGGAATTGGTAATAAAGGGATTATCTATCTTTATAAACAATACACAATTTTGGAGTAGACTGTCCCTTTAATGTTCCTTTTATAGATACTTTTGAACATTTGCAACACTCCTATCATTAACCCTTATTCATATTGCCACTATGTACAGAACAAACCCTGTAATCATTTACCTTGAAATAGCTATGTTCTGCTCAACAATTACAGTGACCCTCTACTACACTATTCCTATTCCAATTGCAATGCTTTTACAACTCAGGGTTAACTAGTGGTTTGTGCAGAAGTAATGATTGTGTGTTTTTTGTGCTTTCAGGACTTCTGGTAGAATGGAAAACATGGCCGCAACTCAAAAGAAAGCCAGAACCAATGTCACTGGTCATTTTCAGTAATTTTATTATTATTTGTTTTATACAGATAATTTATTAGCAGCACTTAAAGGGATATGAAACCCATTTTTTTATTTCATAACTCAGATAGAGCATGCAATTTTAAGCAACTTTCTAAATTACTCCTATTAAATTGTATTCATTCTCTTGCAATCTTTATTTAAAAAATCAAGAATGTATGCTTAGGAGCCGGCCCATTTTTGGTTCAGAACCTTTATATCGCTTGCTGATTGGTAGCTAAATGTAGCTACCAATCAGCAAGCACTACCCAGGTGCTGAATAAAAAATTGGGCCGGATCCTAAGCTTACATTCCTGCTGTTTCAACTAAAGATACCATGAGAACGAAGAATAATTGATAATAGGAGTAAATTAGAAAGTTGCTTAAAATTGCATGCTCTATCTGAATCATGAAAGAAAATAAATTGTGTTTCATATCCCTTTAAGGCATCTAAAATAATAATCAGCAGTCATTAGGAAGTTAGCCATCACTACGATAACTCATGTTTATTGTAATTACATTGGTACCATACTTTAGAAATCCCCTTCTGATTAACTCAAACGTTTTCTTTTTAAATTCTTTCATAACAATCCATAATTGTATCAAAACCCAAAGCACCTTCACAATTACACGTTTGTTCTACTAACATCTTTGCAGCTGTCTTAGGTATTATTAACATTCACACAGGGTATCTAAAATATTAAAAGTGAAACATTCACGCAATATAAAATAAATTAATCAATTTTGCAAGATGGATTAATATTTCAAAACTGATGGGGATTCAAATTTCTCTAACCAATTTTAGTGTTATCATTATTTTTTTTCAGATGTTCACAGGAAAGACTTGTGGAAGTTACATTTTGTTACTAAGAAGATAGTTATGGTCTCTTCTGGTCAACAGAGCAACACGTATCTGTGGCAGGTAAAGTATTTTAGGCAATATAATTATTTTCTAAATATTGACTCTCCCATAAGACAATTATGTTGAAACTCTATATTGGAATAATAAATTCAACCATGAATGACATACATCTCTATTGCAGTCATGAATTACATAATTCCCAATGGTCCTGCATCCTGTGGGATGTTGATGGATTGGAATGTATGGCCGCTTCCTGCCTGCAGTCCCTTGTTGTTACGGTTTTAAGGGACTGGCCAAGCCCTGCCCATAATGTCACAACCAGACACATCCACAGCCTCACCCCTCCGTGTGTGACCCCCCCCCACCACATGTGGCCCTGCCAACTAAATGCAGGTTGGCCACTTCCCATAATTACTTGAAACTCCCTTAAAGCACCCAGCAAATGTTCTGAGGCATGGAATGAGAATTCTGAGGATCATATTTTATTTATGATCTTGTTTTCTATATTATTAGTGTTATTTGGTCACTATTTTAACATAATATAAAAACAAGAAACAACTCTGTTTGTCCACATATAAGCCACATAAAAAGCCAATATATATATTGTGTAAGCCTGGCAAAAATGTGCTTCCATCCAAAAATCTGTGAGAAAAGTGCAAAAAGGAATACTGCTAGTGAGGCAGTTGTGGTTCCAGTAACCTATTAGTGGTAGCTGGTAGGGGGGCAATAGTTACCCTAAGACAGGAAAACATGTTGGAGTAGTTAAGGGTGCTATGTGGGCAGAGTCTGCATAGGGGGGGGCTACAAGTGTTATGCAAGCAGAGTTGGGCACTCCTGGGGTGTGACTCTGCAGTTAGGGGTGTTTAGGACATATGGGGGTGTAGGTTCACAGGAAGAAAACGCAGATGGGGCAGCTATATCCTCCGCCCACAGCACAATGGGGCTGTTACCACAAAGATTAGGTAGGATTAATTCTCTATAGAAAACCACTGTAGTATTTGATTGTTTATTGTAGTTCAAAGTCATTTAAAAATAATGTTTCTTTATGGATTGAAATAGCTTCAGTTTTGAAAACAGTTTATCGCTCTGAGGAGAGATCTTTTTCTAAAAGACTAGAATACAGCCGGTAACCCTGTAACCATTTTTTTAGTTTTTTGCATTATATAATATGCATTTATTATGTTCTTAAAAATACTTTTAATGTCTATTTTCTTACCTCCACAGATTGACAGGATTCATCACTCTACAAAAAGAAAAAATAAATAAATAATAAGTTAACATCTTGGTGTAAAAAAACGAAGGCATAAAGTCTATTACAGTTGCAAATGTTACTGTGTTACTAGCGCTGCTGATTGGTTAAGCAGCAATTTCTGCTTGGGACCAGCAGTTCTCTGCAGCTTCCATACTAGCAGGACCAGCAGCGACCCTGCAACTCTATGGGGTCAATCTATTATATGCCGGGTGAACATGATTCGCTGTAGCGAACCATGTCTGCCCAGTTTCGCTAAATGCTTGTAAAATGCTTGTGCAATGCCGCACACTGCACATTTGAGGCCAATCGACCGCTAGCAGGGGTGTCAATCTTTCCGATCGTATCTGATCGGGATGATTGCAGTCCGCCACCTGAAAGGAGGTGGATAGTTAAGGAGCAGCAGTCTTATGGCCACTGCTTCTTAACTGCTGCATCCGGCGGGCCAGAAATTATGGGTGTGGAAAGCAGCACCCGCTGATTATTAAATCTCCCCCTTCGTATTTAACCCACACAAATAGGTAAAACACATGCATGCAGTGTTGCTTGATATATTAGAAATAAGAGCATGTGATTTTTTTGACTATCACGGCCCTTTAAGCTTAGAAAATGTAGCAAATTACTTATTCAGCTATTTGTTTTGCAGAATTTTAAAAACCTAGATAAAAGAGTTTGAATTGTGGTCCTTTCATTTAACTATAAGGGACCTTTAAAGGTATATGAAACACAAAACTGTTCTTGTGATTTCATATCCCTTTAATTTAACTTTGCAGAACTTAGGGCTTGTATAAAAGTTGCTAATTGTTCAACTTTTGTAAGAGTATTAATTTTATTTGTCAAAAGTTTTCCAAACTCGCAAAAATAGTCTGTAAGATTCCTGTTGCAGATCATATATGTTAAAATAATATTGCATGTATATATTTTTTATTGATAACAGATTCAAAGTAAATGAATTGGTTAGTTTAATGTAAAGAGGAAAGAAATATATATAGTGAAGATGTAACTTAAGTATTATTGTTCCTAACAGCGTTGTAACATTTTTTTTGGTTAATAAAAATATGTTATATAAATATTACATGCTATATAAATATCATTTGCATATTTACATGTATTCATAAAATGTTTAGGCATTATTTTTGGACAAAATACTGTTTGCAAAACACTGCGAAGTTGTAAAAGTGGACATCCCATAGTCATAACAGGTATTACAATGAAAAAGTCTAGCAAGTATCATCTTATACTTCTTCACACACATTTGTCTTGCAATTCTTTCATTAGTAGAAATGTGCGATTCGTTTCGGATCGATTCGGAAATCGTCCGAATTCGTAAAATTCGGGATCGATTCGAATTTCAGAAAAAAATAGTGCCGAATCTACCGAATAAATCCGAATTAGTTCGGATTTATTCAGATTTATTCGGTAGATTCAGATGGCCATGGATTACACTAGTATTGTACAGTATATTAGGTTATATCACTCCGGATTTGGTTTCCGAAACGAACCAAATCGAACCGAATTTATTCGAATCCGAATAAATCCAAAACGAATCCGAACCGAATTGATTCGAATTTTTCCGAGTTCGAATCGATCCGAACTGAAATTCGAAAAAATCTGAATCGATCCGAACCGAATTTTTTCACCATGCACATGTCTATTCATTGGCATGATGAGTTTTTTTTCAGCTAAAATAAAATAAACTATTAACATATTGTTTTCAGTATGGCGAGTCATAATACACTTTCAGAATTCATAATAAAATGTAGGACAGAAATATGCATGCTTATGCAATTCTCCATCAATAGTGAATGTGTCTGAATTCTCTAAAAATGCATAGAACATATTTTATAATCTTTGAAAGTAAGCCCCGACTAATAAATTGTGCGAGCAGCAAGACATATTAGATAATAGCCTGTGTGTTGGCTACCTACATATTAACATTTAAATTTCAGATAATTTCTAACAAAGGCAAAAGCATTGAAACCTTTGTATTAATAATGCGCGTGAAGTGTGTCTGTGATGTTAAAAAATGTGCTTTTTAAATGCATGATAAAAGTTGTTTAACTTTTACATTGCTTTAAAATTTTTAAAAATGTCTTGTACATAGAAAAACAACTGGCTAGTAGAAATATATATATAAAAAAAAGGGAATTTACGTTCTTGTTATCTTATGCTGGAGCCAATAAGGGGCACTGCTATAAGGTGAGACTCACATACAGCCCTGTATAAGCTAAGGATAATTGTAATATGCACTGCAGGTAGGGTTACCAACTTTTTTGAAGAAAAACTAAGGAATTGACAAATTACATATAGGAATTTGACAAATTATAGATTAGTTACTGAAAAAAACACTTTATTTTACAATCTGATAAAGATATACAAATCATCATCATTGACTAGCTTAAAGGGAAATGTTGTTTTGTGATTTAGACAGTGCAAACCATTTTTAAAACGTTTCCAATGTACTTCTGTTATCATATTTCTGTGTTGAAGATAGACATAGGTAGGCATCTGGAGCAGTACATGGAAAGACTGCTGCCATCTAGTACTTCCACCATATAGCGCACCATAAATGGTCTGGCTTCTAAGCATACATGTCTGCTTTTCAATAAAAGATACCAAATGAATGAAGACAAATTGAAAATAGAAATAAATTAGAAAGTTGTTTAAAATTGCATGCTCTATCTGAATCATGAAAGAAAAAAAATGTGAATTCTATTTCTCATTTAAAGTGAATGTAAATTTTGATGCTAAAGTGACCGGTTTTTAAAAATTCGATTAAAAACAGGGGCACTTTAATTCATCAAAATTTACATTTCACTCTTGTTGTAAAAAAATACTTACCTTTTAAACTTGACAGCAGCTCCAGCTTCCTCCGGTCGTCGCAAGCCATTTCTGATATCAGAAATGATGGATAGGTCATCCTCCAATCACGGCTTCCCCCCGGGGGAATCAGTGTCTTATTCAACGCCGTGATTGGAGGAAGCCGGATTTCTCATTTTAGACCCAGGAAGAGGCTTTGCGACGGGCGGAGGAAGCTGGAGCTGCTGTGAAGATTAAAAGGTAAGTTTTTTTTCACAACACAAGTGAAATGTAAATTTTGATGAATTAAAGTGCCCCTGTTTTTAATCAAATTTTTAAAAACCGGGCACTTTAGCATCAAAATTTACATTCACATTAAGGCACAGTGGGAGTAAAGACATTAAACTGTCAGACTAAATAAGAGTACAAGAGTACAATATTAAATGTTTAAAATTAGATTTTACATGTAAAAAATAAGGGAGAAAAATGTTCTAAGAGCAGAAATAAGAGAGGGTTTGCAGCCGTAAATGCAGATTTATTGTCCCTATTAAAAATTTGCCATGGAAAATTAAGAAATAACAGACAAAATATATAATTAATTTACAGACATTATGCTTAATGGGCCATTCTAATTAAAAAATAATGACATGCAGCAGTGCTCTGCGTCATCTAAATGGCACTTTTGTTTATGTATTTGACTTCTTTGTGGGGGTTAAACACATGGAGTTGGAGCGTCGCTAGTGTTAAAGGGACACTAAACGCAAATTTTTTCTTTCATGATTCAGATAGAGCATGACATTTTAAGCAACTTTCTAATTTACTCCTATTATCAAATTTTCTTCATTCTCTTGGTATCTTTATTTGAAATTTAAGAATGTAAGTTTAGATGCTGGCCCATTTTTGGTGACCAACCTGGGTTGTTCTTGCTGATTGGTGGATAAATTCATCCACCAATAAAAAGTGCAGTCCAGACTCACATACAGCCCTGTATAAGCTAAGGATAATTGTAATATGCACTGCAGGTAGGGTTACCAACTTTTTTGAAGAAAAACTAAGGAATTGACAAATTACATATAGGAATTTGACAAATTATAGATTAGTTACTGAAAAAAAACACTTTATTTTACAATCTGATAAAGATATACAAATCATCATCATTGACTAGCTTAAAGGGAAATGTTGTTTTGTGATTTAGACAGTGCAAACCATTTTTAAAACGTTTCCAATGTACTTCTGTTATCAAATTTCTGTGTTGAAGATAGACATAGGTAGGCATCTGGAGCAGTACATGGAAAGACTGCTGCCATCTAGTACTTCCACCATATAGCGCACCATAAATGGTCTGGCTTCTAAGCATACATGTCTGCTTTTCAATAAAAGATACCAAATGAACGAAGACAAATTGAAAATAGAAATAAATTAGAAAGTTGTTTAAAATTGCATGCTCTATCTGAATCATGAAAGAAAAAAATTGTGAATTCTATTTCTCATTTAAAGTGAATGTAAATTTTGATGCTAAAGTGACCGGTTTTTAAAAATTCGATTAAAAACAGGGGCACTTTAATTCATCAAAATTTACATTTCACTCTTGTTGTAAAAAAATACTTACCTTTTAAACTTGACAGCAGCTCCAGCTTCCTCCGGTCGTCGCAAGCCATTTCTGATATCAGAAATGATGGATAGGTCATCCTCCAATCACGGCTTCCCCCCGGGGAATCAGTGTCTTATTCAACGCCGTGATTGGAGGAAGCCGGATTTCTCATTTTAGACCCAGGAAGAGGCTTTGCGACGGGCGGAGGAAGCTGGAGCTGCTGTGAAGATTAAAAGGTAAGTTTTTTTTCACAACACAAGTGAAATGTAAATTTTGATGAATTAAAGTGCCCCTGTTTTTAATCAAATTTTTAAAAACCGGGCACTTTAGCATCAAAATTTACATTCACATTAAGGCACAGTGGGAGTAAAGACATTAAACTGTCAGACTAAATAAGAGTACAAGAGTACAATATTAAATGTTTAAAATTAGATTTTACATGTAAAAAATAAGGGAGAAAAATGTTCTAAGAGCAGAAATAAGAGAGGGTTTGCAGCCGTAAATGCAGATTTATTGTCCCTATTAAAAATTTGCCATGGAAAATTAAGAAATAACAGACAAAATATATAATTAATTTACAGACATTATGCTTAATGGGCCATTCTAATTAAAAAATAATGACATGCAGCAGTGCTCTGCGTCATCTAAATGGCACTTTTGTTTATGTATTTGACTTCTTTGTGGGGGTTAAACACATGGAGTTGGAGCGTCGCTAGTGTTAAAGGGACACTAAACGCAAATTTTTTCTTTCATGATTCAGATAGAGCATGACATTTTTTTTTTTTGAAACATAATTTTTATTGGTTTTCACACATTAATGACGTTACAACATCTGACAGATTCTGTTAATGTTACATTTCTGAGCTTATACAATGGTCTCGGTATGGCATGGGTGAGAAGTTCTGTGTCCATCAGTCCCATAGGACTTTGCATCTTGGCGAGTCTGTCTAGCATATTTTATTTTATTAACTTCACGAGTCCAGTACTTAAGTATTGATGCGTATAACCAATTAAAACAAAAAACTTAAATAACTATACAACTATTTTAACAAAACAACAGTTCTACAAGTTCTGTCTGTGATAGGATGGTCCAAGTATCTTATCTTTTGTGCATGCAAAAGGGTAGGGTTTAGCTAATGTCATATCTGGGGCCCCAGTTAAATATGTTTGGTGTGGCATGGCCTCGTAACTGTTTCTCTATTTTAATGTTTATGTCTGTTTAATCGTGTTTATTTTGTTTTGGGGACATTAAATGTTCAGGTCATCCGAGTTGACTAGATCTTCCCAGTAAAGTTTCATATCTAGGAATATGCCTAGTTGGTTTCTTCTGTAGTAACCATATTGCTCTAGTGGGAGTATATCATTCATTTTCGAGATCCATTGCTGGATTGTGGGGATCAAAGGGGATTTCCAGTTAAGGGATATTAGGGATTTTGCACTATTCAAGCTTATCTGAATTAAGCCCTGACGGATTCTGCATCTGCAACTAGGTGTATTATTTAATAATGCTATTAATGGTGTTAATGTGAAGTCTGTGCCCCCTAATTTCTGTAGTATCTGTTCGATTTTACTCCAGAAGGGTTTAATCTTAGGACAGAGCCACCAAACATGAGCCATAGTCCCTGTAGCTCCACAGTTCCTCCAGCATAAGGCCGAAGACGCGGGGTAGATTCTGTGTAGCCTATGAGGTGTGAGATACCACCGCATCAGTATTTTAAAATTCATTTCAACTATTTTAGTGGAAGTAGATGATCTTCGGGTGTTATTAAAGATTTTTCTCCAGGTTTCCTCGTCTATCACTACGCCTAAGTCTTGTTGCCAGTGTTCAGTGTATGTTGGGAGGTGCATTTGCGTAGCTGTATCTAGTGTTCTTTTAGCTATGGAAAGGGTACCTCTAGCGGGAGTGGCTAACAGGCACAAGTTTTCAAAAGCAGTCGGGGGTCTAGTTAGATCCTGCTTGTTTTGGTTACTATTTATGTAATGTGAGAGTTGTGTGTATTTGAGCCATGATGTGAAGGCCCCCCGTAGTATTTGTGTCATTTCCTGTCTAGGTTTCAATGTTCTCTTGTTTAAGAAATTAATTATTGGTAAGGAATCAGGTATTTCCCATGTGACTCGGACTCCCTGTATGGGTTCATATCCTCCTGTTAATTCCATATTTGCTGATATTGGAGTGAGGGGGGATTGGGGTGTTGATAGCTTAGGGAACTTTTGGTTTAGGTAGTCCCATACCTCCAATATATGTTTATAAAGCATTGATGTCTGGCAGACCGTAGGTCTGAGACGTTTGTCCATCCAGCAGATGGCACCAGGCCTTGGGGCTCTAAGGATTTGGGAGTCTAAGGACACCCAGGCTTTATCATCTTTCTTTATGTGCCAATCTAGAATGTGCTGGAGGGCTATTGAGTGGTAGTACGTTTCTAGTTTTGGTACTCCCAGGCCACCCTCCCTCACTGCTCTGTGCATAGTGGCCGCGTTGACGCGTGGTTTTATCTTGCCCCAAATAAATGAGTGTATGAGTTTTTGTAGATGTGTGAGGTATAGTCTAGGTAAGGTAACTGGGATTGCCTGCAAGGTGTATAGAATCTTCGGTAGTATTGACATTTTTATCGCCTGAACTCTACCCCACCACGATATGGGTTTATCTCTCCAATTCTGGAGAGTATGTGTTATTGTATTTTGCAATGGTTTATAATTTGCTTCGAATAAGTGAGTAATCTTAGGGGTTAGGAATACTCCCAGATACTTTAGTTGTGAGGTTTGTATCTTGTATGGGCAGAGATCTTTAAGTGCCAATCCTTCCTTCCGGGTCATAGCTACGCATAGAATCTCTGATTTTTGTTGGTTTATGAGGAAGTTGGACATCTTGCTAAATTCATCAAATTCCTCAATTAGCGCAGGGATAGATCTGTCTGGGGAGGACAATGTCAACAAGACATCATCTGCGAACATCGAGAGCTTATAGTGGTTTGGGCCTATGTTTATACCCACTATCTCTGTGTTAGAGCGTATTTTGGATGCCAGAACCTCCATGACTAGTACAAACAAGACCGGCGAGAGCGGGCATCCCTGTCTCGTTCCATTATTTATTGGGAATCCCTGGGACAAAACCCCATTAACTTTCACTTTGGCGGAGGGAGAGTCATAGAGTTGGAAGATTCTCTTAATCATAATCTCCCCAAATCCAAACCTCTGCAGAGAAGCTCTGAGGAAGGGCCAAGCCACCCTATCAAAAGCTTTCTCCGCATCAGTGGAGACCAGGGCCATTGGGATCTTGTGGGTTGTTACATACTCTATTATACGGGCAGTTCTAATTGTGTTGTCCCTGGCCTCCCTGTGCGGAACAAAGCCCGCCTGGTCTAACTGGATGATTGACGGTAAAATTGCACTAATTCTTTTCGCTAATATTTTGGCATAAATCTTTATGTCCCCATTAAGCAATGAAATTGGCCTATAGCTCTCGGGTTGTGTTGTGGGTTTCCCTTCCTTATGTAATACGGTGATGTGCGCTTCTAGGAGCAGTGGGGATAGCTGTCCCTCCTTATCTAGATAGTTAAACATACTTGCTAAATGTGGGGTTAGTGTTGATTGGAATCTCTTATAGTACATATTTGTGAGTCCATCTGGACCTGGGCTCTTTTGTGTGGGTAAGCTCGCTATTGCTTCGGTTATCTCTCGTTCTGTAATCGGGGCTTCCATAGTTTTAGCTATGTCCTGTGGGATGACTGGGAGGTCCGCCTTATCTATATATTCCTTTATCAGGCCTGATAGGGGAGGGTCTACAATTGGTGTTAAGTTATAAAGAGATCTATAGTAGCTACTGAATATATTTGCTATTTCTTTGCAATCAAAGGTTTCCTGTTTTGTTTTGTCCTGCATTTTATGGATATAATTCCCAAGTGATTTTTTCTTTAGAGCTCTGGCTAGCAGTGGTCCTGCTCTGTTCCCCTCAGTGAAGTAAAGTTTCTTTAAGTAATATGCCTTCCTATGCACTTCTCTGTTTAGTAAATTGTTCAGGGCCCTTCTTACTGCTGTGAGACCATCGAGGCTAATCTGGGAATCGGGGTTATCTAGGTGTAGTTTCTCCGCTTCCCTCAGGTTTTGAAATAATTGTGTGTATTCCTGATTATAGGATTTGTTAAGGATTGATTTTTGTTTAATGAATTCCCCTCTAATAACGGCTTTATGAGCTTCCCATACTGTGGTAGGGGCAGTATCTGCGTTTTGATTGTATCTAAAGTATTCAGTTAGAGATTTGGTTATTTTAACAGGGATATGCTCCTGTAAAAGTAGAGTGTTATCCAATCTCCAGCAGAAGTCCCTTATTGGGCGATCTGGCCAGTCCAGAGTTAAAGTGGTCGCTGAGTGGTCTGACCAAGGGGTTGGTACAATATCTGTGTTTTTTGCCAGGGACAGACTTAACTGATCCACACATATATAGTCTATCCTTGAGTGAGATCTATTTGGAGTAGAAAAGAAGGTGAATGTTTTTTGTGTCGGGTGTTGAGTTCTCCATACATCTATTAATGAAGAGGTTCTCAAACTACTAGCTATGTTTCTAATCGTGCTATCTGACAAATAGCTTTTTGCTTGTGAGCTATCTAGCTTGGGGTTTAAAACTACATTGAAATCTCCTGCTAGTATTGTGGATCCCTTTGACACTTCTAGAAGTTTGTTCGTGAGTTTTTTGAAAAATTTAGCTTGCCCTCTGTTAGGTGCATATACATTAGCTAAAGTTATCGGCTTATTATATAATTCACCTACCAGTATTAGGTATCTGCCTTCTGTATCTTTATGTGTAGTGATGTTCTGTAGGGGGATGTTTTTGTGTAGCAGTATGCCTACTCCGTTTATCTTTTTATGTGGGTGGGAGCTATAGTGACCTGTTGGGAAGTGCTTTGAGGAAAATTTCGGCGTGCTACCGTCTTTAAAATGTGTTTCCTGGATAAATATTATTTCACTTTTCTGTCTAGTAAACCAATTAAGGGCTATCGATCTTTTTACAGGAGAATTCAGGCCTTTGGTATTTTGTGTGAGGATATTAATGTGTCTAGCTCCTATCAATGTGGACATCGGTGGGGTTGAGTTTGTTTCCTATGTTTACCCTTAAGATTGGAAAGCTTGTAATGGGACCCATTCATTTGAACCTGTAAAATCACATGTAGAACCAGAAAGACATGAACTTTTTCAGTGATTCTATAACTTAACCAACTATTCAACATAACTAACTTAACATTTAACCAACAAACAACAATGAAAGTATAAGGATTGCATAAATACATATACAATTCATATGGTGAAAGGGGATACTGCCCAGTTCGCATAAAAATACGGACATGGGAGTATCAGTACTTCTTATGATGTTATTTAGACTAGGTGTAATTTTTACTTATGATTGTTCCATACTGTAAGAGAGACATGAGAGAATACAAAGATAAACAGTATAAGGCTAGTCATTAAGGAGAATCACAAAGGAATCTAACAGTTTGCATACCTGTCTGTCAGATCATCATAAGGCAGTTACTAATGAAAGTTCATACTCACACTACCGTTATACCAGGGGGTAGAGGTGGGATATGGGTTATAGTCCCTTTATGGGTAGGAAGAGCATGTGTAACATTGCATCTATATGCAATGATTATTGACATTTTCAAATAACAACTCTGTCAAGTCCTCTATTATCATGTCGAGTGTGGCCCTTCATCTACTGATCCGGAGGCTGATTGATGTCTTTTCCTACTGATTCTGGACCATGGACTCCCCCGAGGCTTTGGATCTTTAGTGAGCTTGAGGTTGTCTTTTGGAGTTTGGGTATCTAACCTGGGCAGTGCGGGTTCCGGGATGTTCAGGTGTTTGCAAAAGTCTCTCAGATCTTCTGGGGATCTGTAGATAGCAACAGTTGATCCTTGTATCACTTTTATACAAAACGGGAATCCCCATCTATATGGTATCTTTAGTTCCTGTAGATGTAGAGTTAGATATTTGGCCTCTCTTCGTTTGTTCAATGTGATGATGCTTAGGTCAGCGTAGATTTGGATGCTATCTCCATTGTGGGAGATTTGTCTCATTTTCCTTGAGGCTTCCATTATCTTTTCTCTGTCATTGAAAGATTGGAATTTGAGGATAATGTCTCTTGGAGGCTTTCCTTCAGGTGGTTTAGGCCTGAGTGCACGATGCGCTCTCTCTACAGGCAGGTTGGGATTCTCTGGGGTCTGTAGGATAGTTTGAAACAGTGCCTGCAGGTATAGTGGTATCTGTTGTGGAGTGATTTTTTCACTGACCCCTCGTATTCTAATGTTACTGCGGCGACCCCTATTGTCTAGGTCTTCCAATTGCATTTGCATCTGTAGGATTGTTGAGTCTTGAGTATCTAAAATTCTGTTTTGCAAATCAGCCTCTTTTTGTACCGATTCTAGATCATCTTCAAGGTGTAGTACTCTCTCTCCTAATTCGGAGATGTCCTTCCTGACCTCTTTGAGGCCATCTTTGATCATTTTCCCCACTTGTGCTATGAGGGATGCAAAATCCGCTTTTGTTGGTAGGTTGTCTAGATCGGCCTTCGTGAGCTGTTCTTTAGGGCATTGTCCTATTTCTGATGATTCAGTGTCAGACTGGTTGCTATCCAGATCTTGTGTGCCAGTGATGGCAGGTTCTGTCGTATCAAGTACTTTAAAGAAGTTTTTCATCTTGCCTGCAGGGGTTGTTTGGGGTTTGCCTGCTTTATCAGATTTAGGGGGTCTCCTGGACGCCATCTTGTGGGATATACGTAGTGTGTTTCACTGTCGCAACACAGCAGATGGTCAGAAGTATAGTTTTTATGTCCAACAGATCTATTCGTGTTGTGTAAATTAAGAGGGTTATAGTATGTCACTCACTGTTGTTGTTTTAGCGTAATGATGTTGCTTGATGCATTTATATTGCAGGTTGCATGCAGGGATCTAGCTGACACTCTGCTTAGCGGTCTTTTAATTCTCCATATATATCTGTTAGTGTAGTTGCTCACTGCTGAGTACTTTTTGTTGATGGAACTTTGTGGTTTGTCATTTATTATCTCAGCCTAGAGTTAACCAATTGCCCTTAAGCCCTTATCGGTATTATGTCTCATGGTACGAGCATGTCAGGCCTTGTTAGTGTATACCAGTTAGCCTAGGGGCACCTCTTATGTGTCGGCCCCTACTGCACTCTTATATCCCCTCTGGATCAGGTGTGTGCTGACAAAGCTGCTCGGTGTGCTCCGTATCTGGCTGGAGAGGGGTCGCTGACCGTGAGGGTGTAGGTGTTTTACTTATAACTTGCCTCCGGTGCCGCTCTGTAGTGCTCCGTCTCTCCGCTTCTGAATGTGCGTCACGGTTTGAGGCCTAGTGATCTCTGCTTACATGGCGCTTCCGTTCACATATCTCTCAGATCCCGATGTTTAGGCTCTATCTTTGCATGCACCGTAGTGCACGGCTTTAGAAGAGGTCTTGGGGTATGTGGTTAGTTAGCACCTAGGGCTTATAATATGGTTAGGAAGTACCTGGTAGCCCGGAGCTTCCTTACTATGCAGCCATATCTGGCGGTGGCTGGCTCCGCCCCCCGAGAGCATGACATTTTAAGCAACTTTCTAATTTACTCCTATTATCAAATTTTCTTCATTCTCTTGGTATCTTTATTTGAAATTTAAGAATGTAAGTTTAGATGCTGGCCCATTTTTGGTGACCAACCTGGGTTGTTCTTGCTGATTGGTGGATAAATTCATCCACCAATAAAAAGTGCAGTCCAGAGTTCTGAACCAAATAAAAAAACTAGATGCCTTTTTTTTCAAATAAAGATAGCAAGAGAACAAAGAAAAAATGATAATAGGAGTAAATTAGAAAGTTGCTTAAAATTGCATGTTCTATCTGAATCACAAAAGAAAAAAATTGGGTTCAGTGTCCCTTTAAAATTACATCCTCTAACAAATAAGAGCATGTATTTATTTTATTTCATTTTAATTTTACATAAATCTATGGTTAGGTGTTTAATGACCCATTAAATATTTTAGATCTTTTACATCTCCTCTTGTAACATCTATCACTAATGGAAATATAAATTAAATGACCTATACAACTGTTTAATTACACATAGTAGAACAAACAACGTACATCATTTAAAATGACAGCTTTTTCTGTGTTACCTCAGAAAATTTTACTTTTTCCACTCCCACAGATATCTTAATGCATACTAGTATGGATACCATAGTATGAAGTACTAGCTCATTTAAATATGCTTTCTGATTGGCCAGAACATAAGGATACAAATGTAAACATCCTCAAGATGATTTTCAAGTGGTACCATCCACACTGACAATATTGCACTGTTATCCTGACCATAGCAGAAAAGAAGCTGAAGCTGAGGTATGGCCTAGAGACAAGGGTAATTGTGAGCTGAGCACAGCTATGCAAGGTCTCAGAGCTATTGTAAAGCGATACATATAAGTCCAAGAAAGCGCACTATCACCGATTATACAACATCCACCAGGATGACAACTAACATACAATGCAGACAAGGAGGTCCTATTAAAGTCGCTGGTCCTTTTAAAGTGGTAACGTTTCAGGGATACTCTCCACCTTCCTCAGACAAGGAATATATAATATATATAAATAAATATAATATAATAAATAAATATAGAAATAACATTGCAAATCTGTGTTGTATTAATGGGACATTACTGTCTGCAGGACTATCCAAACTATGGCCAGCGGACCACATTTGGCCCTCAAGGCTATATTTGTGTGACCCTCACCAACACCACTGAGCAGAAAACAGATATTAGTAATTAAAAGTTTCACGTCTCATTAGGTAATGACAGTTATGTATTTGTACATCATTTTGTAAATGTGAGTAGCATTATGCTTAATTTTGTGGTTATGTGTTTATTCCCCAATTATAGATTTTAGTTTTTCTACATCTACTTGTATATCAATCAAATTTATCCATCAATAATGTCACATTAAAGTCCCAATTAAATTACCCAAAAAGGGCTAGATTACAAATGGAACGTGATCGATAGGGTATGGTGATAGTGATGGTTATTTTGTGGAAACATAATGCATGATTAAGCACTAGAAGTTGTTGGCTAAAATTAATTTTAACTAAAGTAAAACGGGACATAATACTTATATGTTAGATTACTTGAAAGTGATGATGCAGCCTAATTGTAAAAAGCTGACAAGAAAATATCACATGAACATCTCAATGAACAAAAAAAAAACATTTTGAGCTAAAATATCTTCCATTTTTACATAGAGATGTTCAGAATATATATTTTGGTTAGCTTTTTACATCTATTCTGCATCACTTTCAAGTGCTTCAATATTTGGGTATCACTATCATATCCCTTTAACTAAAGCATTTTTAACACGCCTGATAGAATTTTAATTTAAGATAAATGTTTAACCAAAGCTTTTTTAATGCTCCAGATACATAAATAGCGCACCCTATACTTTACATGGGAAGCGGTAGTAGCACACTTATTGCGCTTATATTACAGGTTGATGATTATGATGATTATGTGTTTTGTTCTTGCACATAGTCCGTAATACTAGTTTTGCATGTAGCGCTTTTGAAAACTAGCTATTATCTGTTATCACTTCCTACTGGGCTTTTAAAAACTTGGAAGGTTTAGATCAAAGAGCTTTACCAAAAACTCAATTACTTGAGAGGAATTTTTGTACTCCAGCGGCTTAGCTTTCAAGCATTGTCCAACATGAATTTTAGTGCAAGCACTCGTAGAAATCTATTAAATAAGGTAAAGAATGCATACCTTGCAACTGTCCTGATTTATGCGAGACAGTAACGAATTCTGCTGTCAGTCCAACTGTCATGCTTTGATAGCCCATAGTCCCAAATTGCCCTCCTCTGCACAAAATTATTTTTTTTAATATTATTTCTTTCCCAAAAATAGTGATTTCTTTTAAAAAAATATCGGTGGTTGTCTGTAGGGTGCGCTAACTAGCGCTAGTTATTTAGAGTGGTAGTTCAGGGTAAGGAGGGAAATACTTTTTCACAGCACTTCAGCATGGGGCTTCTGACTGAGGGGGAATATTTATCAAAGGCTCAACTATGCTGCATTCGCGGTCACCAATACGCTCCCCTAACAAAGCCTAACATCGCGGCCGCGGACCTGAATACGCTCTCCATATTTATTAAAAAATCCGGCAAAAAGACGCGCACCAAGTACAGGGCGATGAGCATCAGACTGTTGTTAACTAACAGTCATCGATCTCGTGTCTATTCGTTTTTTTACCAACTTTATTTATACCCTGTCACTAAACGCCGCCACTATACTAAAATGTTTAACCCCTATCCCGCCGCTCCCGGACCCCGCCGCTACTAAATAAAGTTATTAACCTCTATCCCGTCACTCCCGGACCCCGCCGCAACTAAATAAAGTTATTAACCCCTACCGCGTCGCCACCTAAAGAAATGTATTAACCCGTAAACCTCTGGCCTCCCACATCACCACCATTAACTAAACCTATTAACCCCTAAACCGCCAGCCCCCCACATCTCCATAAACTAAATTAAGCTATTAACCCCTAAACCCCGCTAAATTTAAATTAAAATTACAACATCCCTATCTTCAAATAAATTAAAACTTACCTGTAGAATTAAAAATAACTATTTTAAAAATATTAATTAACCTACCCTAGCTGTTATACTAAAATTACATTAAACTACCAATTAAATAAAATAAATTACATATTAAAAAACCCTAACCCTACTCAAATTATTTAAATCTACTATTAAACCTTCTAAAAAAATAAAAAAAAAAAATAAACGCTAAGTTACAAAAATAAAAAACCCTAAACTACGAAAATAAACAAACACATTATCAAAAATAAAAAAGAATAACTCCTAATTTAATAGCCCTATCAAAATAAAAAAGCCCCCCCCAAAATAAAAAAAACCCTAGCCTAAAATAAACTACCAATGGCCCTTAAAAGGGCCTTTTGTGGGGCATTGCCCCAAAGAAATCAGTTCTTTTACCTGTAAAAAAGAATACAAACACCCCCCCAACAGTAAAACCCACCACCCAACCAACCAACCCCCCCAAAAAAAATAAAAACCCTATCTAAAATAACCTAAGCTCCCTTTTGCCCTGAAAAGGGCATTTGCAAGGACATTGCCCTGAAAAGGGCATTTAACTCTTTTACTGCCCAGACCCTACTGTAAAAATAAAACCCACCCCAAAAAATCTTAAATAAACCTAACACTAAGCCCTGATGATCCACTTACAGTTATTGAAGTCCTGCTTGAAGGATCCATTCAGCCGGCAAGAAGTCTTCATCCAGACGGCCTCTTCCATCTTCATCCAGCCGGCGAAGTCCAAATCAAGGCGGCAAGAAGTCTTCATCCAGACGGCCTCTTCTATCTTTATTCATCCGGTGTGGAGCGGGTCCATCCTAAAGACATCCGGCGCGGAGCTCCACTTCAATACAGTCGCCGCTGTAAACTGGATCTTCAATGCAAATGACGTCATCCAAGATGGCGTCCCTTGCATTCCGATTGGCTGAAAGGTTCCAATCAGCCAATAGGATTTGAGCAGCTCTCATCCTATTGGCTGTTCCAATCAGCCAATAGAATTGAGCTCTCATCCTATTGGCTGACTGGAACAGCCAATAGGATGAGAGCTGCTCAAATCCTATTGGCTGATTGGAACAGCCAATAAGATTTTAGCTGCTCAAATCCTATTGGCTGATTGGAACCTTTCAGCCAATCGGAATGCAAGGGAAGCCATCTTGGATGACGTCACTTGCATTAATGATCCAGTTTACGGCGGTGACCGTATTGAAGAGAAGTTCCGCGCCGGATGTCTTCAGGATGAACCCGCTCTGCGCCTGATGGATAAAGATAGAAGAGGCTGCCTGGATAAAGACTTCTTGCCGCCTGGATGACGACTTAGCTGACTGGATGAAGATGAAAGAGGCCGTCTGGATGAAGACTTCTTGCCGGCTGGATGGATCCTTCAAGCGGGACTTCAAGAACTGTAAGTGGATCGTCGGGGGTTAGTGTTAGGTTTATTTAAAGGGACAGTAAACACCAGAATGTTTGTTGTTTAAAAATGTAGATGATCCCTTTATTACCCATTCCCCAATTTTGCATAGCCAACAATTCAGGTTTCGGACTTTAAGAAGCCAATACTTGAGGTGGTTTGGAACTTCAATACGGTGGCAGATAAGTTAAAAAGATAAAAATCCGATAAAATGACATGCGATAAAAAATATGTATATGGTAGTGATCAGTATGAAGGTGTTAAATCAATAAATGGGGCAAATACTGAAGGATCGATATTATATAGATGGTAAAAAAAACACCCGGCTCACAACATAGGTTTTACTTATGTGTTTATACAGATGATTTGGGAATTACGGGGATCTTAATTAAATACCAGTGTGGGTGATAGATGTGTCCTAAACTAATACGGAGCGTGACAAAAGTGGTTATCGGATTTTTATCTTTTTAACTTATCTGCCACCGTATTGAAGTCCAATATCAATTGCCTCCTATAATCAATTTACTAGATACTACCGCAAGTATTGGCCTTTTTTAAGTTCCAAACCACCGCCAGTATTGGCTTCTTAAAGTCCGAAACCTGAATTTTATTTCTATTGTAACATGGATCCATGAATTGTTGCTGTTTTGTATTCGAGTGTAATAGCACTTACTATAATTGTATCAAATTGTATTAAATTGTACTTTTTAAACACTTATTGTTATTACTGGTATTTGTTGTTCTGATCCTGGACCCAGCCTACATTTGTTTGGCGCTCTGATATCCCTTCCTCACAGTAACTCAAATAACCACTTGTTACAAACAAGGAATGCAGAATACCATCTCTGAACACACAACACATCGAACCTTGAAGCAGATGAGCTACAGCAGCAGAAGACCACACCGGATGCCACTCCTGTCAGCTAAGAACAGGAAACTGAGGCTACAATCCGCACAGGCTCACCAAAATTGGACAATAGAAGATTGGAAAAATGTTGCCTGGTTTGATGAGTCTCGATTTCAGCTGCGACATTCAGATGGTAAGGTCAGAATTTGGCATAAACAACATGAAAGCATGGATCCATCCTGCCTTGTACCAACGGTTCAGGCTGGTGGTGGTGTAATGGTGTGGGGGATATTTTCTTGGCACACTTTGGGCCCGTTAGTACCAATTGAGCATCATTTAAACATCACGGCCTACCTGAGTATTGTTTCTGACCATGTCCATTTCTTAATGACAACAGTGTACCCATCTTCTGATGGCTACTTCCAGCAGGATAATGCACCATCTCACAAAACTCAAATCATCTCAAACTGGTTTCTTGAACATGACAATGAGTTCACTGTACTCCAATGGCCTCCACGGTCACCAGATCTCAATCCAATAGAGCACCTTTGTCATGTGGTGGAATGGGGGATTCATATTATGGATGTGCAGCCGACAAATCTGCAGCAACTGCGTGATGCTATCATGTCAATATGGACCAAAATCTCTGAGGAATGTTTCCAACACCTTGTTGAATCTATGCCACGAAGAATTAAGGCAGTTCTGAAGGCAAAAGGGGGTCCAGCCTGTTACTAGCAAGGTGTACCTAAGTGTGTGTATATATATATATATATATATATATATATATATATATACACGAGAAAGTGAAACTATGCTTGCAATCAATGAATAAAAGTTCAAAAATGTATTGTATCCAACATTAAAAACGCATAAATAATTGTTCACAGGAACAGAAAATGGGTAGATCACACACACACACACACACATATATACCTCTCCAAAGGGTGTCCCTCTTTGGAATTTTGAAATGTTGGGAGGTTTAAGAATGCATCTACTCTACCTAGCATGAATAATATAGTGTGCATTATACTACCATGCGCATGATATATATGAATTGTAATACCAGTGCAAAATGTAAGGGGTATAGCTTATGCCCAGGGACGGTAAAGTGATATCCTACCCTTCTAAACTGTAAGTTCCCACGGGAATAGGGCAATCAATTCCTCCTGTATGTGTTTGTCAAATTTTGTCCTGTCTCTTACAAGTTTTATATCATTGTTTTATTTAAGTGAATGGTACCCATGGACAGCGCTGCAGAATAGGTTCATAAATAAAGTATAATAATAAAATACAGGTATACCCCGTTCATACAGCGGGTTAGGGACCAGAGCCCCACTGTAAAATGAAAACCGCCTTAAAGTGAAACAAGGTGGTTTTAGCTTTCTTTTCACTTGCCAGTGTGTTTAAAAACTTGAAAACATGTTTGAACTCTCATATATTAGGGTGCAATAGAGCTACATTTAGTTTAACTCAATTCAATAAATACTGTACCTGTAAAATAGTGACAATTTCTGTAGTAAAATTTCCCACACTATAACACTGAGATTGCACTGTAAAGCTGTAAACAGAGTGAACTGCGCATAATAAAATGGTGCCAGTCACTTTTCTCGCCATCTCACTAAGATTACAGCACTGTTTCAAAAACCTTGGAGGTGGAACTTCAGCTCCACAAAGCGCTGTATTAGTGAATCGCTGTAAAGTGAAGCGCTGTAAAGTGAGGCGCTGTAAAGTGAGGTATACCTGTAATAATATGAAACGCAAACATTTTCATTTGCGATTCAGACAGAGAGTAACAAATAAGCTTTGCTCCCATGGTATTCTTTGTTGAAGAGCTACCTTGTTAGGTGTCTATAGCACTACACGGCAGGAAATAGTGCTGTCATCTAGTGCTCTTGTAAATGGATAATATTCTTATAAAAATGCTGCTATATAGTGCTCCAGACACGTGCATGCCCCTGAGCTTACGTCCCAGCTTTCCAACAAAAGATATCAAGAGTACAAAGAAAATTTGATAACAGAAGTAATTGATAAAGAAGCTTAAAGTCTGAATCATGAAATAAATTGTAGGTATCCATTTATAATCTGTCCCAAAACCTTTAATTGTACATAGTAAAAAAGCAATACCATGTTCATACATTCACTATTTATTTGTCTTTGTTTTCCTGTAATTTACTCTCCCTCATAGAGACCGGAGTGCATGCAACCTACACAAGTATGCCGATTTATTTTGCTTACACTAGCTCATTTATATTTGTACTGACCACAAAAAAAGGATACATACCTATATCTAAAATTATTTTAATGTTCCTTTAAAGGAATATGAAACCCATTCCTTTTGTGATTCAGACAGAGCATGGCATTTAAAAAAAAGTTTCCAATTTACTTATATGATCAAATTTGCTTCATTCTCATGATATTCTTTGTTGAAGAGATACCCAGCGGTAGGTATCTGCTGCACTACATAGTAGGAAATAGTGCTGCCCCATCTAGTGCTCTTGCAAATGGATAACATTTTTGCAAAACTGCTGCAATATAGTGCTCCAAAAATGGGCCGGCTCCTAAACATATGTCCCTTCTTTTCAACAAAAGATACTTAGAGAACAAAGAACAATTGATAATAGAAGTAAATTAGAAAGTTGTTTAAAATCTGAATCATGAGAGAAAAATTTGAGGTTTCATATCCCTTTAAGGTCTTGAATGGGAGTTGGAGCTGCTCAAATTTGAATAATATGGGGCACTGTACTAACAGCCATGTGCACGCTATGTAATTGGTGATGTGATTTAGTAATTATACGGTACCAGCCATACTGACACTGTTCTGCAGCAGACGTTTACAAAAGAAGCTGATGCTGAGTTATAGCATAAAGATAAGAGTAAAAATGTGCATGTGATTTTGTAGCAAATATAATCATGGATATAACATTGCAAATATTGTGGAGCGATATTAACATATTACAGGGACATTATTTTCTAATGTATGATAGAGCTTTCTTGTCCTAGCATTGTATTTGAATTAAAATTATAAATCTATTACATTTTACTGTTTGAAATGTAGATTAAAATATAGTGCTTTTTACCTGCCTCAGTCTGGAGTATGTAGAATGCAAGAGACAGTTTCATTCACATCTGAAGCTACAAACCTTGCAGCAGGAAGGCTGCATCTACTACATATCTACTTTCAGATGCCATTAGGGTCAATATAGACTAGAATGTCCCTTTAACCCCTTAATGACAACTGACGTACCAGGTACGTCATGCATTAACAACCAGTTAATGACAATAGACGTACCTGGTACGTCAGTTGTCTAAGAGAGTGCTGGAACCGATCGCAATCGCTTCCAGCAGCTCTCAGGGTATTGCAGTGATGCCTCCATATGGAGGCATCCTGCAATACCTTTTCAGAAGACTCCGATGCAGAGAGAGCCACTCTGTGGCCCTCTCTGCACCGGTAGCGATGGTGCCGGTTCGTTGGTGGGTGGGAGCATAACAGGGAGGCGGGTGGGCGGCCCATCGGTACCCGGCATCCGGTTCCTGTAAGTGCAATGTGCACGCCGGGTGCCGGGAGCGTGCGACGGCGCGTGCGCGCGCGATTAGCTGGCCACTGACACCAATGAGGAGGGAAGAGGGGGGAAAAAAGAATAAAAAAAAATAAATATATAAGGATCTGGGAGGGGGTTGGGATATTGTGGGGGGCTGCTACACTACAGAAAACATTAAAAATTGCAAAAAAGATAAAAAAAACACTTGTTTTTGGGGCAAATTGGGTACTGGCAGACAGCTGCCAGTACCCAAGATGGCGGCAATTAGGTAGGGGAGAGGGTTAGAGAGCTGGGGGGGGGGGGATCATGGAGGTTGGGGCTAAGGCAGGGGTCCATCACAGCTAAAACATTTTTTTTTTTTTTATTAAAAAAAAGAAAAACTCCTTTTATTTAGTACTGGCAGACTTTCTGCCAGTACTTAAGATGGCGGGGACAATTGTGGGGTGGGGGAGGGAAGAGAACTGTTTGGGAGGGATCAGGGGGTGGGATGTGTCAGGTGGGAGGCTGATCTCTACCCTAAAGCTAAAATTAACCTTGCAAGCTCCCTACAACCTACCTAATTAACCCCTTCACTGCTGGGCATAATTTACGTGTGGTGCGCAGCAGCATTTAGTGGCCTTCTAATTACCAAAAAGCAATGCCAAAGCCATATAAGTCTGCTATTTCTGAACAAAGGGGATCCCAAAGAAGCATTTACAACCATTTGTGCCTTAATTGCAGAAGCTGTTTGTAAATAATTTCAGTGGGAAACCTAAAGTTTGTGACAAAATTTGTGAAAAAGTGAACTTTTTTTTTTATTTGATGACATTTGGCGGTGAAATGGTGGCATGAAATATACCAAAATGGGCCTAGATCAATACTTTGGGTTGTCTTCTAAAAAAAAATATATACATGTCAAGGGATATTCAGGTATTCCTGACAGATATCAGGGTTCCAATGTAACTAGCGCTAATTTTGAAAAAAAGTTGTTTGGAAATAGCAAAGTGCTACTTGTATTTATGGCCCTATAACTTGCAAAAAAAGTAAAGAACATGTAAACATTGGGTATTTCTAAACTCAGGACAAAATTTAGAAACTATTTAGCATAGGTGTTTTTTGGTGATTGTAGATGTGTAACAGATTTTGG
>NW_026512012.1:205448-268905 GCF_027579735.1 Bombina bombina
GCATGAGCTTTATAATTAATGCAGTGCAGTTTACATATTTTGTATGTGTGTGTCTGAGTTTGTGTGTGTCTCAGTGTTTTTGTGTGTGTGTTTTTGTGTGTGTGTCTGAGTGGGTTTCCGAGTGTTTGTGTGTGCATTTGAGTATGTTTTTAAGTGTGTCTGAGTGTTTGTATGTGTGTTTGCCTGTGTTTTTGTGTGTGTCTGCTTTCTGGGGGGGGGGGGGTGACACCATGACTTACCGCACCGGGTGACACCAACCCTAGTGACGCCACTGCCCACAGGAGTCCCTATCCCATAAAGACACCATACAACACACATACACACAATACTCCTCCCATGTAAAAGAAGATTTCAATGATCAATTAGGGGGTCTCATGCTCCTTTAAACAGCAGGTGATTGCCATAAAAAAAATAATCACCTGTAAAAGGCAGGTATTGTACAATTCTCCAGGCTATTAAACATTCCATAGCACCCCAAACTATGCTCTGCAACAACATTAGGGGTTGGAGTATCCCCTATACTGTCCTCCACACACAATACAAAAAAAAAACCCTCTTAATTTGAAAGTAGGAATCCTGTTCATTTAAATAAGTGAGCAGTGTTTGCCCATTGCTAGCTGCGACAACAAACTCTCAACAGTTTTATATGTGTGATAGTGCTTTTTAAGAGGCCTTTATTACACCCTCTTCATAATAATGTATCATAAGACACCACATTTGCAAGAATAAGGTTTTACAATTCAAATGACGGTTTTCATATCCATAGCTATATCGTAAATCATACTGATCATAGGAAGGAGGATAGCCTAGCAGTAGCTACTAGCCTTATATTTTATGTTGCCAATGTTACGGTCCATAGATCCATTCTTCTCTGAATTAATACGAATTTTAGGAATCAAGTCACATGGGGAGCTGGGAGAATGTAAAAAGATGTGATATTTTGTGGCATTCTCTATAGGATGAATTTTGGCAGAACTATTTTATGTTTTTGTTGTTTTTCTTAATTTATTGTTTTCTTATATATTTTTTTACTATACAGCTTGGACAGTGGTAGGAACATACATAAAAGGCTACCCTCTGGTAAATCAGAATTTTGTGCAATTTGAAATTTATGAAATATTTGTATGGTTAGATATTTTATACCTACTCATTTTCTGCACTAAGTGCAAGATGGTACAAAAAAAACTAAAAAAAAAATGTGTTCTAATTGTTAATTTTGAATGAACAATATAGGTTTACAATTCTGAATGTTGCTGTTTTCAGAAGGTGAACTGATGTCCAATCTGGGACAATATAATGTGAGATTGAAATATTTAGGAAATAATAAATCCAATGTTATTTATTATGTAGACCACAGAAAATACTAATTTTGCTCTTACATTTTCATACAGTGTCATTTTCTCATATTAAATATTTTTACAAATTACAGTCAATTGTTAAATGTTACCTTTTGTTCTAATGATAAAACAAATGTCATGGGGAATATTTGTATTATTATTTAAATGAAAACGAACAGACACATATAAAATCAACTATAAATATTTGCCCTATATCAATAGTTTTATCTTCAACCATCCCCAACAGGACAGATTTTCAGGATTACCTTGCGTGAGAGCAGGTAAAATAACCAAGTTTACTAATCAGCTGATTATTTCACCTGTGCTCCAGTTCAGATATCCTCAATATCTGGCCTGTTAGGGAGGTCTGAGGACAGGTTTTAAAACCAGTGCCTTAGATACAAATTAAAAAGTATATTTTTTATATTTATATCAAAGACAGAGAGAAAGGACCAAAGCATTATGGGGCACATATAGAAAGGAGTGTATATCATGATATATGAGGAAGTGACCACAAAATAAAATATAACTTTTTCTAATAATAATTTAAAACGGGGTTAAGGCATATTAAAATTACTACAAAACATATACACATTCCTGCCCTCTGTTTGCATATATCCAATATCAACAAAATTAAGAAGTACCGGATCCCCTACTAAATATCATAGATTAGCGCAATATGGGTGATTATCCCCATTGCACAGTGTACTGCGAGTAAAAAGATTCCTATCTAACTATAAGCCACACAGGCTCTGTCTATACTCTCGCAGTACCCCTGTGCAATTATTTAAAAAAGCTGGGTATCCCCGTGCTACATCTATTGATAGAAAGATCTATATGGTATCACACCGATACATAGTAACCATAGTCACCAATAGTGCATTAATGCAGACATATAAAAGTAACAAAGCAGAGGGCAGTGTGAACGCCTTGAAGTGCGTTTCACCACTGCATATTCAATGGTCTTATATTTTTATATTTACCCGCTTCTTGTCTTCATCCTCCCTCTTCTTAACATTGTAGATCACTTGAAAGAGATCCTTAAGATCCACGACTAATGGTTCAGCCTAATGAAAAAAAAATATCATATACTAGGTAAGGAATAATGCATCCTGGTTTTATACTACTTCATATTTATTGTACAGGACTAAGCTTTTCAATGTTCAGGTCTGTTGCCAATGTTTCTTTGCCATTCCAATCATGTAGAAGTGCCAACATTTTAATTAGTTAAAGGGACACTGAACCCAATTTTTTTCTTTTACAATTCAGATAGAGCATGCAATTTTAAGCTACTATCTAATGTACTCCAATTATAATTTTTTTGTTCTCTTGGTATCTTTATTTGAAAAAGCAGGAATGTAAGCTTATGAGCCAGCCCATCTTTGGTTCAGCTCCTGGGTAGTGATTGCTGATTGGTGGCTAAATGCAGTCACTGAACAAATGATTGCTGTTCAATCATAAATTCTGTCAAACACCGGCAGACAGGTTCCTTGCCTGGGAGCCTTGTTCACCAGTAATATAATTAATGAGGCCCTACAAGTGACAACTTGCTTGGAAGCTGCAGACCCACCCAGGATACTCTATTTGCACCACTGGGGTGCACCACTTTTGTGAGAGTATAATCTGATTTTTGTTATTGATTTTAGAAATCCGGAACCGAGTTAAAGACATACCTGCTGTGCTGTTTTTATAGCAAAGAACTGGTGTTGTCCCTCTGCACCACAAACATATCCAAACGCTCGATTGTCAGTCACGTCTCGTGCAATAAATGAGATTTTGTTAACTGGATGCTCGTGCTCTATTACCTAGAACAAGAAAGTATGATCACCATTTTGCCTTTACCTAGAACATATATTAAATACATATTCAGTTTCTAAATGTGTATTTTAATTAAAATGTTATACTATTGCATCAATAACACATCTGCAATTAAAAAAAAAAAGATAATTCAAATTAATTGAAAACATGTCATAACAATTTCACAGTATAATATGTTTGTATTTGTTAATTAGATATATAAACAGACATATGGATATTTAACTTTACCCTAGAATATAATATTGTGTAACTGAACTAATTTCTACCATTTAAACA
This sequence comes from Bombina bombina, assembly GCF_027579735.1. Lineage (NCBI taxonomy): Eukaryota > Metazoa > Chordata > Amphibia > Anura > Bombinatoridae > Bombina > Bombina bombina. The sequence continues at coordinate 208,880 of NW_026512012.1, forward strand.
ATCTTCACAGATTGGCATTTGCCTTTAGAAATAAAATATTAGTGTCTTTACACTTTACACACAGTGTCTTAAAGGGACATGCTAATGCAGAAGCATTTTAATATTACACAAATACACTTTACTAATAACCATGGGGTCGATCAAAATCCTTGTCTAAAGTTTTTTAACAGAAATTCACTATTAAAGACTATGGAGATTTTTGTAGATAAATAATTTGATAAGTTTTCCTAAAGCATTGTGATAGATCCCTGCTAAATGTAGCCCCCAATCAGCAAGCGCTACCCAGGGTCTGAACCAAAAAAGGCAGGCACCTAAACTTAGATTCCGGCTTTTTAAAATAAATAAAATTAGAAAGTTGCTTAAAAATGCATGCTTTAACTGAATCATGAAATAAAAAATTGGGTTTAGTATCCCTTTAAACACTTACGCCTAGATTTAGAGTTGGGCGGTAGCCGTGAAAACCAGCGTTAGAGGCTCCTAACGCTGGTTTTTAACGCCCTCTGGTATTTGGAGTCAGTCAGGAAAGGGTCTAACGCTCACTTTCCAGCCGCGACTTTTCCATACCGCAGATCCCCTTACGTCAATTGCGTATCCTATCTTTTCAATGGGATCTTTCTAACGCCGGTATTTAGAGTAGTGGCTGGAGTGAGAGTTAGAACTCTAACGACAAAACTCCAGCCGCAGAAAAAAGTCAGTAGTTAAGAGCTTTTTGGGCTAACGCCGGTTCATAAAGCTCTTAACTACTGTGCTCTACAGTACACTAATACCCATAAACTACCTATGTACCCCTAAACCGAGGCCCCCCCCACATCGCCGCCACTCGATAAAAATTTTTTAACCCCTAATCTGCCGACTGCCACCTACGTTATACTTATGTACCCCTAATCTGCTGCCCCTAACACCGCCGACCCCTATATTATATTTATTAACCTCTAATCTGCCCCGCACAACGTCGCCGCCAGCTACCTACAATAATTAACCCCTAATCTGCCGACCGCAAAGCGCCGCCACCTACGTTATCCTTATGTACCCCTAATCTGCTGCCCCTAACACCGCCGACCCCTATATTATATTTATTAACCCCTAATCTCCCCCCCACAACGTCGCCGCCACCTACCTACACTTATTAACCCCTAATCGGCCGAGCGGACTGCACCGCTACTATAATAAAGTTATTAACCCCTAATCCGCCTCACTCCCGCCTCAATAACCCTATAAGAAATAGTATTAACCCCTAATCTGCCCTCCCTAACATCGCCGACACCTAACTTCAAACATTAACCCCTAATCTGCCGACCGGAGCTCACCGCTATTCTAATAAATTTTTTAACCCCTAAAGCTAAGTCTAAACCTAACACTAACACCCCCCTAAATTAAATATAATTTAAATCTAACTAAATAAATTAACTCTTATTAAATAAATTATTCCTATTTAAAGCTAAATACTTACCTGTAAAATAAACCCTAATATATCTACAATATAAATTATTATTATATTGTAGCTATTTTAGGATTTATATTTATTTTACAGGCAACTTTGTATTTATTTTAGCCAGGTACAATAGCTATTAAATAGTTAAGAACTATTTAATAGCTAAAATAGTTAAAATAATTACAAAATCACCTGTAAAATAAATCCTAACCTAAGTTACAATTAAACCTAACACTACACTATCAATAATTAAATTAAATAAAATACCTACAATTACCTACAATTAAACCTAACACTACACTATCAATACATTAATTAAATACAGTACCTACAAATTACTACATTTAAATAAACTAACTAAAGTACAAAAAATAAAAAAGAACTAAGTTACAAAAAATAAAAAAATATTTACAAACATAAGAAAAATCTTACAACAATTTTAAACTAATTACACCTACTCTAAGCCCCCTAATAAAATAACAAAGCCCCCCAAAATAAAAAAATGCCCTACCCTATTCTAAATTAAAAAAGTTCAAAGCTCTTTTACCTTACCAGCCCTGAAAAGGGCCATTTGCGGGGCATGCCCCAAAGAATTCAGCTCTTTTGCCTGTAAAAAAACATACAATACCCCCCCCAACATTAAAACCCACCACCCACATACCCCTAATCTAACCCAAACCCCCCTTAAATAAACCTAACACTAAGCCCCTGAAGATCTTCCTACCTTATCTTCACCTCGCCGGGTATCACCGATCGGTCCTGGCTCCGAAATCTTCATCCAACCCAAGCGGGGGCTAGACATCCATCATCCGGCGGCTGAACAGGTCCAGAAGAGGCTCCAAAGTCTTCATCCTATCCGGGAAGAAGAGGCGATCCGGACCGGCAACCATCTTGATCCAAGCGGCATCTTCTATCTTCATCCGATGACGACCGGCTCCATCTTGAAGACCTCCACCGCGGACCCATCTTCTTCTGCCGACTACTTCCCGACGAATGACGGTTCCTTTAAGGGACGTCATCCAAGATGGCGTCCCTCGAATTCCGATTGGCTGATAGGATTCTATCAGCCAATCGGAATTAAGGTAGGAAAATTCTGATTGGCTGATGGAATCAGCCAATCAGAATCAAGTTCAATCCGATTGGCTGATCCAATCAGCCAATCAGATTGAGCTCGCATTCTATTGGCTGTTCCGATCAGCCAATAGAATGCGAGCTCAATCTGATTGGCTGATCGGATCAGCCAATCGGATTGAACTTGATTCTGATTGGCTGATTCCATCAGCCAATCAGAATTTTCCTACCTTAATTCCGATTGGCTGATAGAATCCTATCAGCCAATCGGAATTCGAGGGACGCAATCTTGGATGACGTCCCTTAAAGGAACCGTCATTCATCGGGAAGTCGTCGGAAGAAGAAGATGGGTCCGCGGTGGAGGTCTTCAAGATGGAGCCGGTCGTCATCGGATGAAGATAGAAGATGCCGCTTGGATCAAGATGGTTGCCGGTCCGGATCGCCTCTTCTTCCCGGATAGGATGAAGACTTTGGAGCCTCTTCTGGACCTCTTCAGCCGCCGGATGATGGATGTCTAGCCCCCGCTTGGGTTGGATGAAGATTTCTGAGCCAGGACCGATCGGTGATACCCGGCGAGGTGAAGATAAGGTAGGAAGATCTTCAGGGGCTTAGTGTAAGGTTTATTTAAGGGGAGTTTGGGTTAGATTAGGGGTATGTGGGTGGTGGGTTTTAATGTTGGGGGGGTATTGTATGTTTTTTTTACAGGCAAAAGAGCTGAATTCTTTGGGGCATGCCCCGCAAATGGCCCTTTTCAGGGCTGGTAAGGTAAAAGAGCTTTGAACTTTTTTAATTTAGAATAGGGTAGGGCATTTTTTTATTTTGGGGGGCTTTGTTATTTTATTAGGGGGCTTAGAGTAGGTGTAATTAGTTTAAAATTGTTGTAAGATTTTTCTTATGTTTGTAAATATTTTTTTATTTTTTGTAGCTTAGTTCTTTTTTATTTTTTGTACTTTAGTTAGTTTATTTAAATGTATTTATTTGTAGGTATTGTATTTAATTAATGTATTGATAGTGTAGTGTTAGGTTTAATTGTAGGTAATTGTAGGTATTTTATTTAATTTATTTATTGATAGTGTAGTGTTAGGTTTAATTGTAACTTAGGTTAGGATTTATTTTACAGGTGATTTTGTAATTATTTTAACTATTTTAGCTATTAAATAGTTCTTAACTATTTAATAGCTATTGTACCTGGTTAAAATAAATACAAAGTTGCCTGTAAAATAAATATAAATCCTAAAATAGATACAATATAATTATAATTTATATTGTAGCTATATTAGGGTTTATTTTACAGGTAAGTATTTAGCTTTAAATAGGAATAATTTATTTAATAAGAGTTAATTAATTTCGTTAGATTTAAATTATATTTAACTTAGGGGGGTGTTAGTGTTAGGGTTAGACTTAGCTTTAGGGGTTAATACATTTATTAGAATAGCGGCGAGATTCGGTCGGCAGATTAGGGGTTAATACTTGAAATTAGGTGTCGGCAATGTTAGGGAGGGCAGATTAGGGGTTAATACTATTTCTTATAGGGTTATTGAGGCGGGAGTGAGGCGGATTAGGGGTTAATACATTTATTATAGTAGCGCTCAGGTCCAGTCGGCAGATTAGGGGTTAATAAGTGTAGTTAGGTGGAGGCGACGTTGGGGGCGGCAGATTAGGGGTTAATAAATATAATATAGGGGTCGGCGGTGTTAGGGGCAGCAGATTAGGGGTACATAGGGATAATGTAGGTGGCGGGGGTGTACGGAGCGGCAGATTAGGGGTTAATAATGAAATGCAGGGGTCAGCGATAGCGGGGGCCGCAGATTAGGGGTTAATAAGTGTAAGGTTAGGGGTGTTTAGATTCGGGGTACATGTTAGAGTGTTAGGTGCAGACATAGGAAGTGTTTCCCCATAGAAAACAATGGAGCTGCATTAGGAGCTGAGCGCAGCTTTTTTGCAGGTGTTAGGTTTTTTTCAGCTCAAACAGCCTCATTGTTTCCTATGGGGGAATCGTGCACGAGCACGTTTTTGAGGCTGGCCGCGTCCGTAAGCACCGCTGGTATCTAGAGTTGCAGTGGCGTTAAATTATGCTCTACGCTCCCTTTTTGGAGCCTAACACACTGAAAACCAAGCCATTCTGTGAACTCTAAATACCAGCGGTATTTAAAAGGTGCGGGGGAAAAAAAGCACGCGTAGCTAATGCACCCCTTTGGTCGCAAAACTCTAAATCTAGGCGTTAGCTATCAATTACAATCCTTTAGAAAAGCTTATCAAATGATTGTCAACAGAAAACCACTATTGAAAACTATGAAGACTGTTGTAGATAAATAATTTGATATGTTTTTCTAAATGATCACAAACTTGTGTTTGTTTTCGACAGATAATGATTTCTGAACGTCAGCAGAAATTGGAGTTTATCAAAATCCCTCTGAAAACGTATCTAATGGTTTTCTACAGAAAACCACCATTACAGTCTAGGGGGATATTTGTGGAGAAATAGTTTATATATATTTTGAAGCATTGTGATTTACCACATTGTCAGTGTGTTTTTACATTGATCACAATCCAGAAATGCTTCTGCCATTAAGCTTGGGCATGTTACCTCCTGAAAGCATGATGAAATTAATCATTATTGTTAATCTCCCAGTTTTGATACAGGTGTGACTTTAAAGGATTACTTTCTTTTACGATTTTGAATACAAACAACGAACATATTATATTTAAGAATCCTATATTAAAACTTACTGACCTTTATTTTCTTAAAAACGAAGCATCCTAACGTTTAATATTTCATATTTCTTATTCGGCAATTACGTCACCTTTTCCAGCCCACAATTTTCGGCACTACATGTTGAAAATGACTAACCTATCAAATTGCAATTTTATGCATACCAATAACTGTCTAATCGCTCCTAATAATCATATGAATAAATTCAGCTCAATTGCGCATGCACACTTTGAATAAGTGAAGCCGAAGTTACCCACAGCTAGATAGTGCGGGTCTACTATGTTCCAGCCAGTCTTTCATGGAGTGACGTTTGCTGTGACACTGCGTAAACTTGCGCATGTGCATTGCGATTTTTAAGCGCCATTTTGAAACCTAGGTATTAAACAAGGATTGGAAAGGAGTGGGTTTGGAAATCAATAAAATTAGAAAAGAAGATTTTGGATATACGGTGAACATATTGTAATGAAATTATATTGATAAAAGACTTATTTAGGGTAGTTAATTCGTATTAGGCATAGTAATTTTTTACTTACAGTGGCCCTTCAAAGGAAAAGGAACTACACTAGGGGCAGACTTTTGCATGGTGTATGTGGAGCAAGTGGATTACATGGATGCCCACAACAGCTAAGAAAATATAATGTAAATGACTAGGAAGAAGATTTTACCATGCATACAGAACCAGCAGGAGGCAACACTGAGTACATTTGGTGTCAATAATGTTAGGGACACTAAAGCCAGAATTAAACTTTCATGATTCAGATCCCAAAGTATTCCAATCCCAGGGACCCTTATGTTACAATAAAAGTTGTTATTATATCCTTGGTGCTGTGGAATACTTTAGGATTAAAACTGCATCCATTATCAGATTGTGCACACTGGTCTGAGTCACCAGCATTTAAAGGTCCTTTAAGAGAAACGGTAGACAACAGAGTGCTACAGCATACTATTCCAAAACACTTTGCAATCTTAATTGCATTTAAAGGACTGATTTGTTTTGCTTGTTTTAAGATTTGATCAGCTCTGTGCCCAGTGAATGGTAGGCATGATTTGTTCATAGTCCCCAAAAAAACTAACCAATCAGGTTGGAGTAAGCAGAAAGGTTTATAAGTGGAGTCAATCTTGGCCTTTAAATGATTCAGGTAGATAAAAACATTCTCTGGTGTCCTTTGTTGAAGGAGCTGCAATGCACTGGGAGCTAGCTGAACACATCAGGTACACCAATGACAAATGTAGGGTTGACAAATGTAGGGTTGTCATATTGCCATATTGTATGAAAAATACATATGTCAGGGACTGTTTACAGAAATGTTTGAATAATGTGTCATTAAAAGAACTGATAAGTATTTTTTATATGTGCCCCCCCCTTAAAGTGGCAATATGGCAACTGTAGACAAAAGATATATGTGCAGCGACCAATCAGCAGCTAGCTCCCAGTAGTGCATTGCTGCTCTTGAGCCTACCTAGGTATGCTTTTCAACAAAGGATACCATGAGTGCTAAGCAAATAAGATAATAGAAACAAAATTGGAATCATGAAAGTCTAATTTTGACTTTACGGTCCCTTTAACCCTGCTTTGTAGAAACCTATTCATGGTACTTTACGTTGCTTTTTAGAAAATACTATATATAATAGATATGTGCATGGCGAAAAAATTCGGTTTGGTTCGGTTCGATTTGGATTTTTTCGAATTTCGGTTCGGAACGGTTCGAATTCGGAAAAATTTGAATCAATTCGGTTCGGATTCGTTTCGGATTTATTTGGATTCGAATAAATTCGTCTGGATTCGGTTCGGTTCAGTTCGGAAATTCGGAAATTCGGAATTCGGTGGGATGTGCTATGTATTAGACTAGTATTATGTACTGTATATTAGGTGTAACCCATAGCAGAGTGATATAACCTAATATACTGTACAATACTAGTGTAATCCATGGCCATCCGAATCTACCGAATAAATCTGAATAAATCCAAACTAATTCGGATTTATTCGGTAAATTCGGCACTATTTTAATTTGGAAATCCAAATCGATACGAATCCTGAATTTTACGAATTTGGACGTGTCTAATATATAAGTGCACATTTATGGTGCAGTCATTCAGATGACACAACAGTTTTTTTTATGTTCCTTTAAAAATGCTGATTCTCAAAAATGCAATGGCTTCACCTAACACCAATTAGAGAATCTTTCCTCTGGGGGAGGTTAAATATGATCAGAACCCAGGTGCAGGAATGGTTGTGCCAAACCCATGTAAGCACTGGTGCCAAGCTTCCCAACAGAGAAATTCATGCTACCCACATAACCACACAGGGAGAAAACACCAGCTGTGTCAGCTAGCGCAGCAGCATAACTGACTGAGGTTTGCACTTGACTACTGGTTTATTTATAGAAGATTGGCATCAAAATGGTGGCTCCCTTAAAGGGACATGAAACCCAAAAATGTTCTTTCATGATTCAGATAAAGAATACAATTTTAAACAACTTTCTAATTTTCTTCTATTATTTAATTTGTTTCATTCTCTTGTTATCATTTGTTGAAGGAGCAGCAATGCACTACTGGTTTCAAAATGAACACATGGGTGAGCCAATAACAATTGGTATATATATGCAGCGGCCAATCAGTAGCTAGAACTTAGGTTCTCTGCTGCTCCTGAGCTTTCATAGATAAACCTTTTAGCAAAGAATAACAAGAGAATGAAGCAAAATAAATAATAGAAGTAAATTGTAAATGTTGTTTAAAATGGTATTCTCTGTCTGAATCATGAAAGAAACATTTTGAGTTTCATGTCCCTTTAACAATGCAAGCATTAACATTCTGAATCTTGGAAATATTTAAATAGTGAAGTTTTGATCAGTGACATTGTAATGTTTTCATTTATTCAAGTTTTTCCATCTTTTACACATGCTAAAGGGACATGAAACCCAAGATTTTTCTTTTTTAATTCAGATAGCATATTATTTTAAACAACTTTCTAATTTACTTCTGTTATCTAATGTGCTTTGTTCTCTTGGTATCCTTGGATAAGCAAACCTAGGTAGGCTCAGAAGCAGCAATCCACTTCTGGGAGCTAGCTGCTGATTGGTGGCTGCACATATTTGCCTTTTATCATTGGCTTAGCTTATGTGTTTAGCTAGCTCCCAATAGTGCACTACTGCTCCTTAAACAAAGGATACCAAGTAAACAAAGCAAATGTGTTAATAGAAGTAAATTGGAAAGTTGTTTAAAATTGCATGCTCTATCTAAATCATTAAATACAAAATGTGAGTTTCATGTCCCTTTAATAAAATGGAGGCAGATCAATAGTGGTTCTATTTTGGCATTTATATTACAAGTCCAAAGTTGTTCTGCATGCTGGATAGTGAGAATGTATTAAATCCCTCAAATAATATACTTCTATGAAGTGCTCAGTAAAATTCATGATGGATATCGCTAAGGAGATGGGGCGTTAAGCCGAGGGTGAGTTAAGCCAATCGTGCACAAGGTGTGGCGATCTAGATGGAGTTCTGTGCCATATAATTAATAATAATGGTTTACTTCAGGTCTTAAAAAAGTGCTACGTTTCACAATGGTGTTTTAGAACTTGCTTGTCATAAACACTTAAAGGGACATTAAACACTAAATGCATCATTGCTTGAATGATGTGTTCAGAGCAAAGATTAGCCTGAGAATAATTTGTACATGTATTTGTAAAAATTATATTAGTTGTTTAAATATTGAAAAAGTAAGGGTAAAGTTAATGTTCATAAAGCAGTGGGCACAGCCATTTTGTAACCTAGGTTACGCTGAGGCCAATTAGGAATGGTTATAAATGGCTTATTAGAGTGTGCAACCAATGACTGTGTGGAACATAGCTGTGTCTGCACTTCCATGTTTAACATGAATTGGAAAGCAGACAATATTCAGAATTAAATTACAGGAAAGGAGAACAAAATAAATAATGAAAGTATATTGCAAAGTTGTTTTACTACATGTAATTAAACAATTTATATTAATATCTTGAGGTGTTTTAACCAACTACTTTTTTGGAATAAAAAAGTTTTGGTCATGTTAAGATGCTTTGATTCAAATATGTAACCCTCCACTTCTAATACCAGATTGTGCGCTATTCTTTGCTCAAGGTTGCATAAAAGATAAAGCACCTTGCGCTGTAGATTGTGTTGTAATATGATGTAATAGATGTCATAAGGAATGAGACCATGTGATCTGCGTACACAAATGCACTACAGCACCTATTCACATAATATGTTGTAATATGATGTCATATGTTGTAATATGATGTCACATGATGTAATAAGGAATGAGACCATGTGATCTGTATACACAAAGACACAAATTCTACCATCTATTCACTCAATGTTGTTTTGTGATTTGTTCATTCATGGATTCATTTATTCATTAAATCCCGTAAGGGTACAACTAGAATTCTCTTTTTTATAGATGAGTATATGCATCATTTTTTTTTCAGTCATCACTTTATGCTTTAAATTTATTGCAGTGGTTTTCAAAAGCTATTAAAATAACCTCTAAAACGAAACGCTTGGTAATTCTGATTAAGTTTTATCTTAACAGCAACAGTGCAGATCACTTCACTATCACACAAAATCTCCCAAAGCAATTCAACCTAATTTTATTGGGTACTGGAATGTCATAGCGTCCTGCTCCGCTGCAGATACATTTTATTAGGTTAATCAGATATGATCTCTGTGTATCAGAAACGAGATAACGCTAATATAATAGAGATTTATACCAGGCTCTGAAAAAAGGCTGCACAAATTGAATATTCTATTGTATGTGAGTAATGCAATACATAACAACTAAACTTGTTAGGCAAATAATGTTAGCAGATATGAGAACATCTGCTGAATAATTTAAGACACAGAGAATATGCAAAAACATAACAGAACTGTATATGAATTGGTTTCCTTGGTTCTCAACTCTTTTTTCCACCAAACTGCAATTTCATGTTTCTTTTGAATAAAAGGCATGGAAAAGTATTAGAGCATTTTATTGTTACACTATTGTTTGCTTATAACTGAGTTTAACCTCTTCATAGGGTTAAACACAAAGTTAAAGTAAGTTTCAGTGCCGCAAAAATGTACTGGGACCTAGTTGAACACATCTCATGAGTTAAAGGACCAGTTAATACAATTGAATTGCATAATCAACAAATCCATAGTAAAAAGACAATGCAATAGCACTTAGTCTGAACTTCAGATGAGTAGTAGGTTTTTTTCCACTCCTCCTGTATCATGTGACAGTCATCAGCCAATCACAAATGCATATACATATATTCTGTCAATTCTTGCACATGCTTAGTAGGAGCTGGTGACTCCAAAAGTGTAAATATAAAAAGTCTCTGCACATTTTGTTAATGGAAGTATGAAATTATGAAATTTTAATTTTAACTTGAGTATCCCTTTAATGATAAAAGACATATGTGTGTAGCCACCATTTAGCAGCTAGCTCTCTGTGGTGCATTTCTGCTCCCGGACCTACCTAGGTATGTTTTTCAGCAAAGAGTACTTAGAGAACAAAGTAAATTTGATAATAGAAGTTAATTATGAACGTTGAATTTTGACTTTCATGTCCCTTTGAAATAAGAGCGATACCTTATTCTAATTGAATAGGGATGGTGGAAAAATGAATCGAATTTGAACACATTTGTTTGTTAGTTTCGAATGTTTGTACAACATTTTAACATTCGCTTAATGTAATAGTATTTCTAACGCTCTCTTTAAATGTAATATTCGAATTATGCAATATTCGAAATAGAAACATTCAAATTGATATATTTATATCTATTATGTATCAATTGACTAAGTTCCCTACCACATTAATTATTGAACTTCTCAATAGTATTTGTTAAATCGAATGTTATATTCGAAATTTCAAATGTGGATATTCGATATTAATATGAACATTCGAAAATGAAAGTAACATTCGAAAACCGGAAATAACATTTGATTACCAAATTTTAATGGATTTTTATTCTTAGCAACATTTTATTTTTCAAAACGAATGTCCACAGCACTATTTGTTTTACCAAACGAATTACACTTTCAGCATATTCGCCCATCCATATAATTGAATTAATATTAAATACCATATGTATTTTTGACAAGAGAATGTATTAAGATTTTTTTTTCACAAAGCCTGCTGGTGAGCAGTGTCGGATAACAAACAGACAAAGGAGGCTATGCAGCCACTAGTTGAGCCCAATATTACTGGTGAGAGTCCAAGAAGAGTTTAGTTAAAGGGACATGAAACCCCAAAAAATTCTTTCATGTTTCAGATACAGAATATCATTTTATCATTTTAAATAACTTTCTAATTTACTTCTATTATTTAATTTGCTCCCTTCTCTTGTAACACTTTGCTGAAAGGTTCTAACTGCTGATTGGCGGCTGCATATATATATATACTGATTGTCATTGCCTCACCCATGTGTTCAGTTAGAAACCAGTAGTGCATTGCTGCTCCTTCAACAAATAATACCAAGAGAACGAAATTAGAACGAATAGAACGAAATTAGAACGAATAGAAGTTAATTAGAAAGTTGTTTAAAATGGTATTCTCTATCTGAATCATGAAAGAAAATGTTTGAGTTGTATGTCCCTTTAATTGTATTCTTTGCAAGATAGAACAGATTAATTCTTTATATGTGATTGGCAAAACTCACTGCTCATCATAAAGTCAACAAGAAGAGAAATATTACTGGCATAGACATGGCTGGCAGCAAAGAGTTAATCACTGCTGTATATGAAACAAAAAGGTCTAATCAGTGATGCTTATATAGCTGACAAAAATGTGCTCAACCAATACATAATTTGTAGCTGACAGGAGGCTGCTACCTGCTGTTGAATATGTAAAGTATTGGAAAAGGTGAGTCAGAGCTCTTTATGTTGCTTATACAAAGGAGTTAATCACTGTATTAAATGTTGTTGATAAAAATGGATCTATCATATCATATGTAAATGACTGGGGCAAGTTAAAGACCATTCTGTTTTTGTCAAGAAGAAGATGGTTCAGATAAGGGGCCTGTTTATTTATCTGTGCCTCCAGCACAAACCTAAATGTGCCACTGCATTCCTCTAATTAGTCAAGTACAATTAAGGGGACAGTGTACTTTAAACTAGTTTTCTACTTAAAGGGATAGGAAAGTCCAAATTAAACTTGCATGATTCAGATAGAGCTGAATAATTCTGTCTTAAAAAGGACACTGTACTTAGGCAAACAGCTAATACAAGTGCACCGTGTTCAGACCTACTGCAGGAACAATATATCATATGGGCTGGGCTCTCTCTCTGTGACATTTACATCCTGCACATACTGTACAGTGTCAAACTTTTAAAGTTTTGAATATTATAGTTCTTGGCTATATTCTACTATTTTGGGTTCAACTCTGTTCTTTTAGTGTTTTCTGAATATTCATATTATTTGTTTATTTTAAGTCTGAATGAAGTGTGAAATAACTATGCTGGGTTTCATGCATCAACTGTGTTCATGTGTCAGACCTAGATAGATGTTTAATGAAACTAGGAGCTTAGCTTTATCAAAGAAAACAAACAAACAAAAAAAAAACAACATAAAAGAGGTTATTATTATTTTATCTAAACAAAAATGTTTGAGTATCCAACCAAATACAGATTGGTATTATATTCACAAAAGAACTATGAACCAATCATTTATATTGCAGGGTGCGGTTATTTCATAAATTAAAGCTTCAGTAAATGAAGTCCAAGGGGCCGATTTATCATAGTGTGAGTGGACAAGATCCGCTGTAGCTGATCGTGTCTGCCGCACATCGATAAATGCTGTCAGCATATGCTGTCAGCATTTATCATTGCACAAGCATTTCTCGTGAAATGCTTGTGCAATGCCGCCCCATGCTGATTCGCTGCCTATCGGCCACTAGCAGGGGGTTTCAATCAATCTGATCATATCCGATCAGGCTGATTGTTGTCCACGCCTCAGAGGTGGCAGATGAGTTATGGAGCAGCGGTCTTATGACCGCTGCTTCTTAACTCATGTTTCCGGCGAGCGAGAAGGCTTGCACGGAAACAGATGCATACGGGGGGTTTGGGGGTTGATTAATCGATCCCCAAGACTGTGTTTGTGGAGTTGTGGCTCTGTCAACCAATAGAACAGGTCATGCTCAACTGATCAGTTTGTGCCTTATACAGGTGACACAAGTTAAATAGATATGAAACCCAATTTTTTTAATGATTCACATAGAACATGCGATTTAAACAACTTTCAAATTTACTTCTATTAATATTTTTTCTTCCTTCTCTTGTTATCTGTTGTTAATCTGAAAAATAATGATGCCAATCTGCTAATAGTTTGATGACTTATTCTTAAACTAATTTATAAAGGTCTTGTTAGAATATTCCTGTCTATTTATTGTTTAGCAAAAAAAAAAAGTTGTATTTATGATTCTTAATTTCTTTAATTGTAATTTGAAACAAGCATCTGTTGATACTTTATACCATTTATATGTTGAATTCACACCCCCTCCTTATTCACAATGTGGTTTAAAAAACGATATTTAAACAGCTGTAAAACATCAAAGTTTGTAAACTTGTAACAGTAAATGTGTCTATTCACAGCACACCACTGCACTACATTTACTGGAATTCCATGTTCCAATCAACTAGAGAACAACTGAGCAGAAGTGTTTTACGACTTGTATCCAGCTGTTTTGTAAATTGATGACTTTTTAAATGTGTATGAAAAAAGGTTTCAGGGCATAAATCCAGGAGCTATTGTGGTTCAGTTGAGAACAAGATTGTATTGTAAGGTATGAAATCTTTTGAAATTGAAGTGATAGATATGGAGACTGCAGACCCCCTTCTTTGCTGCTGCAGTGGGGAAGGTGCTTAGGATCTGCATAGAAAGGGCAAATCCCAGCAGGATAGTGTTGTTAGAGACTAGTGCCTGGGACAACAATGCATCAGCTTCAGTTAAAAGCCGAGCCACAGGTAAACTACGATAGGTACATCCTGTAATGGTAAAACGGCATATGGGGTAGATTTATCAAATGTCGGCAGACATAATTCGCTGTAGTTGTGCAATTCCTGTGCAATGCCGCCCCCTGCACATTCTCGGCCAATCGGGCTCTAGCAGGGGGTGTCAATCATCCCGATCGTATCCGATTGGGATGACTGTAGTCCGCCACCCTCTGAGTTAAGGAGAAGCGATCTTACGACTGCTGCTTCTTAACTTATGTTTCCGACGGAAACAGCAGCATACGCTGCTTATTAAGTGTACCCCTTTATCTCAGATGCATTGTAACGTTTTATATAAAAGTCCTTAAATCCAATAACATGCATCATCCTCTGCACTCAAGAGGTTAAAAGTCGAGATACAGCTAAACCATTTTACATAAAGATCTTTAAAGGGACATGAAACCCATTTTTTTTCTTTCATGATTCAGATAAAACGTGATTTTTAACAACTTTGCAATTTACTTCTATTTTCACATTTGTTTTGTTCTCTTAGTATGCTTTGTTGAAAAAGGATACCTAGGTAGGCTCAGGAGATGCTGATTAGTGGCTGCACATATAATCCTCATGTTATTGGCTCACCTAATGCACTTAGCTAGCTCTCAGTTGTACATGACTGCTTTTTTAACAAAGGATACCAAGAGAATGAAGCAAACTATAAAATAGAAGTAAACTGGAAAGTTGTTTAAAAATGTGTTCTTTATCTGAATCATGAAAGAAATGTTTTTATTTTAAATCCTACCGAAAGAAACCAACACAGAGGCAACACCATAAGCTGTAACTAAACAAAACCAAGAGGTAACACACTAACCCTGTATATCAGATCAGTCTTGCCAATAACCTCTAAAGACTGTCACAGCTCCTCCTCCATGCCTATATGATACTCTAGACTGTACCATTCACACTGCACAATGACACCCCAGACTGTACCATTCACACTGCACAATGACACTCCAGACTGTACCATTCACACTGCATAATGACGCCCCAGACTGTACCATTCACACTGCATAATGACGCCCCAGACTGTACCATTCACACTGCATAATGACGCCCCAGACTGTACCATTCACACTGCATAATGACGCCCTAGACTGTACCATTCACACTGCATAATGACACCCCAGACAGTACCATTCACACTGCATAATGACACCCCAGACAGTACCATTCACACTGCATAATGACACCCCATACTGTACCATTCACACTGCATAATGACACCCCAGACAGTACCATTCGCACTGCATAATGACACCCCAGACAGTACCATTCACACTGCATAATGACACCCCAGACAGTACATTCCACACTGCATAATGACGCCCCATACTGTACCATTCACACTGCATAATGACGCCCCAGACAGTACCATTCACACTGCATAATGACACCCCAGACTGTACCATTCACACTGCATAATGACGCCCCAGACAGTACCATTCACACTGCATTAAGACGCCCCAGACAGTACCATTCACACTGCACAATGACGCCCCAGACTGTACCATTCACACTGCATAATGACACCCCAGACTGTACCATTCACACTGCATAATGACGCCCCAGACTGTACCATTCACACTGCATAATGACGCCCCAGACTGTACCATTCACACTGCATAATGACACCCCAGACTGTACCATTCACACTGCATAATGACACCCCAGACTGTACCATTCACACTGCATAATGACATCCCATACTGTACCATTCACACTGCATAATGACACCCCAGACAGTACCATTCACACTGCATAATAACACCCCAGACAGTACCATTCACACTGCATAATGACACCCCAGACAGTACCATTCACACTGCATAATGACGCCCCAGACAGTACCATTCACACTGCACAATGACAACCCAGACTGTACCATTCACACTGCATAATGACACCCCAGACAGTACCATTCACACTGCATAATGACGCCCCAGACAGTACCATTCACACTGCACAATGACACCCCAGACTGTACCATTCACACTGCACAATGACACCCCAGACTGTACAATTCACACTGCATAATTACACCCCAGACTGTACCATTCACAGTGCATAATGACATCACAGACTGTACCATTCACACTGCACAATGCCCCCCACACTGTACCATTCACACTGCACAATGACACCCCAGACTGTACCATTCACAGTGCATAATGACACCCCAGACTGTAACATTCACAGTGCATAATAACACCCCAGACGGTACCATTCACACTGCATAATGACGCCCCAGACTGTACCATTCACACTGCACAATGTTTTCTTTCACGATTTAGATAAAGCTTAAAAAAAGTTTCCAATTTACTTGGTTCTCGTGTTATTCTTTGTTGAACAGATGTAGGTAGCAATGAGCATGCACGTCTGGAGAACTGCATGACAGGAAATAGTGCTGTCATCTAATGCTCTTGCTAATGTATAATTTTTTTGCAAAACTGCTGAAGACACGTGCATGCTCCCAAACTTACCTTCCTGCTTTTCAACAAAGGATAACAAGAAAATTTGATAATAAAAAACTTAAAGGGATGTTGTTAAAGTCATTGTTGTATGTGCACAGAATATAAATATTAGAAATTAAGGACTAAATTGCAAAAAACAACAAACACAAAATGTTTTAAAAACATCTTGTTAATAAAATGTTGCTTATTTTTTGCAGCTCAGGGTCTTTAATATAAATACTTACTCCAGTTTTTTCATCGATGATTTTTATTCCAGAAAGTGAAATGTTGACCCAGATCCTCTGTTTGTGTTGTCCTTGAGAACGAGCTGCCACTGCCATTCCCTAGAAACAAAAGATTAATATAAAATGCAAATGATTTATAGTTGCCCATGGCGACAAAATCAGTACACGACAAAAGATGTGGCATTTCAATGGCTACAGTGTAATATTTGTTGAGGAAAAAAAAAATGGAATTGTGCTAAGTAGATTTTAAAGTATAATCTACTTAGGATCATATGCCACTTGCCTGGCTTAGGCAAAGAAATCTGACGACATTTCAAAAGGAGAGAAATAAAATGTGACTAAGGTTAAAGCAAAATTTGCATTTTATTTGGGGTAGTAACTATGGCCGGGTCGGCAACCTTCGGCTCCCAGATGTTTTGGAACTACATTTCCCATGATGCTGAGACACTCTTTAGGCTGTCTGAGCATCATGGGAAATGTAGTTCCAAAACATCTGGGAGCCGAAGGTTGCTGACCCCTATGGAACGCTATTGATACTGCAGGGTGTGCTTTCAATATCGCCGGACCGTGCTAGGATTAGCGTGAAATCTGGTGTTACAAGTCAATGGTAAACCTGAATAACCAGAGAATGTTTAGCGCGGCTGACATCACTTTAACATGCACTATGCTTTCAATGGACATCACGGCCTCACAAAACATCGCTCATATTACAAGTGGAAAGTAAAGAGCTGGAATAAAAGAATCCATGTAAAACATATTAAAATAAAGTTTAACACATTAAATATACAATATATATAAAGTTAAAAACATGTTTAAAAGGAATATGTAAATGTCAAGGTGTCTGATTTGGAAAGGCTCAAAAGTCTACATATATATGTATTTATTTGTATGTATATGTACGTATAAATGTGTTTACATGTGTTTATAAGAATGTGCGCACAAACATATATATGTATTTATTTGTATGTATATGTACGTATAAATGTGTTTACATGTGTTTATAAGAATGTGCGCACAAACATATATATGTATTTATTTGTATGTATATGTACGTATAAATGTGTTTACATGTGTTTATAAGAATGTGCGCACAAACATAAATATAAATTTATTTGTATGTATATGTACGTATAAATGTGTTTACATGTGTTTATAAGAATGGGAGCACAAACATATATATGTATTTATTTGTATGTATATGTACGTATAAATGTGTTTACATGTGTTTATAAGAATGTGCGCACAAACATATATATGTATTTATTTGTATGTATATGTATGTATAAATGTGTTTACATGTGTTTATAAGAATGGGCGCACAAACATATATATAAACACATACAGTATATTCACATATACAGTATGTACACTTTTGAGCTCTTTCTAGTCAAATATGTTGAATATGTTTGTTTAGTTTTTAAATAGAAAAACTTGAAATACCTTTGTTCTTTGCTTAGAAGAAAAATGTATTTTAATTTAAAGGGACATTAAACCCAAACATTTTCTTTCATGATTCAGGTTTTAAACAACATTCCAATTTACTTCTATTATCTAATTTGCTTTATTCTTCAGATATCCTTTGTTGAAAAAATAGCAATGTACATGCGTGAGACAATCACAAGAGGCATCTACGTGCAGCCACCAATCAGCAGCTACTGAGCCTATCTAGATATGCTTTTCAGCAAAGGATATCAAGAGAATGAAGCAAATTAGATAATAGAAGTAAATTAGAAAGTTGTTTAAAATTGCATGCTCTTTCTAAATCATGAAAGAAAAAAAAAATGGGTTTCATGTCCCTTTAATATCTCTCTCTTGCATATTCGGCAGTTTCGTTCACTGGCAAATGCGAAGGTAGGAGGCTATTCCCTCTTGTGCAAGTTGGTTTTGCACAGAGTTTAGTGTGTTTCACTTGCATAAAAACATATTTGGCTCCGAAAAGAGACGAATACAGAAAATAGCCCCCTACTTCCGCATTCAGCAGTGAACGATATTGCAAGTTGTGGGGGTATCTTCTCTTCCTGCTTTCTCAGCCCATTTCAGTGGGTGTCCCAGCCTAACCTCCTCAGCAGTGCTAAATTGGGAGCTTCTTTGTAAGTTTTTAAACTTTTTTTACTGGATTTTTAGATCAGTATCTGTGCATATTCTTCTTTATAGTAGTGTCTATTACATGCAGTTATATGACAATTGGTCTATACTGTCCCTTTAAACTCTTCTGGTTGCACATTAAATATAAAATTCTTGCCAATGAGTAATTGTAATCACACAGCAGTGCTCATTTTGGTAACATATTTACTCCGATTTAATCAGTTTGATGATCATTTTTAGACAGTTGTGCAAAAAGAATATCCATGTGTGTTGCAAATGGAGATCATTAGAGGAGTTGTTGTGGCTCTCAAATTTAAAGAGACAGTAAAGAGTAAACACACTGAGCTTTTAATAGTTTAACATTTTTAGTCAAATTGTGCATTTTATCATTCTTAAAGGGATACTAAACCCAATATCTTTCTTTAATAATTCAGATAGAGAATGCAATTTTTAAGCAACTTTCTAATTTACAATCAATTTTTATTTGTTCTCTTGCTATTTTTATTTAAAAAGTAGGAATTTAAAGCTTAGGAGCCAGCCCAATTTATGTTCAGCACCATGGATAGTGCTTGCTTATTGGTGGATACAGTTAGCAAATCAATAAGCAAGCATAACCCAGGTTCTCAACCAAAAATGGGCTGGCTCTTAGGCTTTACATCCCTGCTTTTTAAATAGATAGCAAGAGAGCGATGAAAAATGAGAGTAAATTAGAAAGTTGTTTAAAAATTGCATGTTCTATCTGAATCATTAAAGAAAAAATGTGGGTTTAGTGTCCTTTAAAATTAGAAATGCACCCTGTAGACTTATCAAGGCTAACGCTGCTGCATGTCTGTACCTAATAGGGTTTTTAACATATAACAGCTGGAAAACAATTATACAAACTTAATGACCTTTTTGTCTGCAGACTCAATGAGGCAAGTTGTTGCTGGTTGGTTTGGCTTTTGAAAAACAATTGCAGCAAACAAGATGTTAAATTGTTTTAATGGCTGACATGTTATTCTATAGCAAGGCATCAGACATGTCCCTAGCACCCCCCACCCCCCAGTAAACCTTCTCTAAGCTATAGAAGTTGGTCTAAAAACGCTTAAAGGGAAATGAAACCCCAAATTTTTCTTTCATAAATCAGATAGAGAATACAATTTTAAACAACATTCTAATTGACTTCTGTTATCTCATTTGCTTCATTCTTTAGGTGTTCTTTGTTGAACAAATAGAAAAGCACATGGGTGAGCCAAACAAGGCATATATGTGCAGCCACCAAGCCTATGTAGATACATTTTCAACAAAGGATATCAAGAGAATGAAGCAAATTTGGATCATAAAAGTAAATTAGACAGTGGTTTAAAATTGTGTGCTCTTTCTATATCATGAAAGAAAGAAATTGGGTTTCGTGTCTCTTTAACCACATGTCCTTGGTGTCAGCAAAAAACATCCTAGAGGGACCTTCAATTAAATAAAAAAAACACATGAGAATAACTCATTGTGTTTCCACACCCTTTGCATTGCATAAAAAAATATATATAATTTCTCAATTTCGTTTACACAGCAGCATGATCTACTTTCCAAAGAAAAATGAAACTGCTTCTGTGATAGCACTGCACAAGCCTGCATATCTAAGCTTTCTCCTTTTATCACCTACACACAAAAAAAATGCTTCCAGCTGGTAAATATGCAAGAGGAGCGAGACAGATAAAACAAATTGCTTTTGGAATGGAGGAGGAACAATGAGAAATCCTGGCAATGTGTAAAATATAAGGGCTGGATATTATGATAAGGTTATTTTTTACCAGGAATGATGGATCAAGCATGAAACAGCATTTACACATTCAAACTTATTCACTGAGCGTTGATTACAAAGCAAACTGCCCTCCTCTGTAAATGTTTTTTTTCTCAGGAGACAGGATTCTGCCAATTCTCTTCCTTTACTGGAATACGCACCTTTAATTTCATCATGGAGTCTTGGCTCATTTTGTCTCCTCTGGCTTCAGGGACATCGTCTATGCCAATTAATTTCGCTTTATATCGTACTCCATCACCTTTGAATCTGGCTAAGAGAAATTCATCTGTCTTTTCTGGGCCTACAAGAATACAAAACCAAAAGGCATTAAACCAGCTTAAGTTGTCATTTTTACAGGCAGATGTATCAACATGTTCACCTAACTGCTTAGAGCATCATTTCACATCAATGGTCACAAAAGTGTGACGCATCATGCACGCATGTATTACAATAATGTAGAATAAGATGAGAGAGAGAAGAGTGAGAGAGATATAGGAGAGTGAGAGAGATAGAGGGAGAGAGAGATAGAGGAGAGACAGCGAGAAAGAGAGAGCGAGCATCTTATATTTAAACAGACATTCCGACTGTCCTGAATCTTGTGGGACAGTACGCCTTGACCGTAACCGCCAAACCCTCAAATCCTTTGAATGTAACATAAATATTTCATTTCCATTAATTCCCATTATTTAACATTTGAAAGTTTTAATTCTAATGTAATATCTGAATGAGACATTTGATAAATAGAAAACTAAAAATTGCATAAACAAATATCAACTGTCAAGCAAACATTTGGTACAGTTAATTAAGAAATACATTATCTGTAATGAATGTACTAAACAAAGATTTCTATAAATAAAGAAGCTGACTAAATATAGATATAAAATATAAAAAGAAAGTGAAATGCCAGAAGACAGCACAGTTTTGTAAGTAACATGCTTCAAATTCATCCTAACTAAATGAAATGACAACTAACGTACTAAATATTACTCATTTGTATACAAAGGGGGACTGAAGGCAGTAGCCGGACCTAGTCAGCGAAGGGCCCTGGTGGAATTTTTTTTGAGTCCCCCAAAGGTAACTCAGTAGTAAGCAATAGTAAATAATATACATGCTGCTCTGTAAAATGATTTTGAGGATAGATAGATAGAAAGATATAGAGATTTCATAGATAAATAAAGAGATTGAGAGATATTATAGATAGATACATAGATACATAGATAGATAGGTACTGTAGATATATAGGGGTAGAGTTAACAAGCAGCGATCACTGCTCCTTAAAGGGACAGTCTAGTATAAATTAAACTTTCATTATTCAGATAGGACTTTTAATTTTAATCATCTTTCCAAATTACTTTTATCATCAAATTGCTTTTTCTCTTGGTATTCTTAGTTTAAACTAAACATAGTAGGCTCATATGCAATTTCTAAGCTTTGAGGGCTGCCTCTTATCACAGGCTTTTTAAAATCTCTTTTCAACACAAAGAGAACAGAAAGTACACGTGGGCCATATAGATTACACTGTGTCAGGCACAGGGGGTTATTTAAAATTTAGCACAAAACGATGCTAAATTTAAGACAATAGATAATAAACATCACAGTCATGTGATCAGTGGGCTGGAAGAAGGTTCCTAGATACAAGGTAATCACAGAGGTAAAAAGTATATTAATATAACTGTGTTGGTTTTGCAAAACAGGGGAATAATAATAAGGGATTATCTATCTTTTAAAACAATAACAATTCTATGGTCCCTTTAAACTTGTCCGCCACCTATTAGGTGGCAGACTTCAAGCATTTCACAAAAAATGCTTGTGGAATGTTATACGCTGTCGGCATTAGCGATGCTGGGTGGACATGATTCGCTACAGCAAATCATGTCCGCCCGGCATTTGATAAATTGACCCCATAGACAGATCTGCAAACTTCACTAATAAAAGGCTCCACTGCATTTGGATTGTACACATTCTGGCACATGCCTATTTATAAACTGGCTGCTATAGGCCCCCAAGTACTTGGGCCCTGATGCCACTGCACCTGCTGCACCAATGGTAGTTCTGCCCCCTGTGCTGAAGATCGATACAAAGTGAGGTGCACCTTGGGTGAGCATACTGTAGTAGAACTATTGTAGGCCCTATTTATATACTAAGAAGTGTGTTGTGTGGAAACTTTGCATTCAGCTGAGGTGGTTTTCTCCGCGTTAGTTTGCAGACATTAGAAACTCAACAGGATATAACAGGTTATCTAACACTTAAGATTGGTCAGACAAGCAAATAACTATATGAAACAGACCATTAAATGGTTTATTCATGAAAATTTCTGCACATCTACATAAAAGCAAAATATATATCATCAAAGCAAGAGTAAAATATGGCAAATTAATTTAGTATTGACTGCCTAAGATGTTTCTGGTATACATGTGTATTTAAAAACCAAACACATTCATGTGCATTCTAGTTTTAACATTTGCACCCTTTAACCAGCAGCATCACTGAATGATCTGTGCAATTCCACTTCATATAATTTTGTGTCAATTTATAATTAACTTTTCTAAAGCTTCCAAACATTTACTGGCGATTATACATCAATATTTGTATGTTCATGTTTAGTTATGTACAAATGATTTGAGCATTATTCTTAAATGTTGATATAACCAGGGCAACAGTCATGTTTTATATTGTCCATTAACACCCACAGCAGTCCAACCTGCCCATGACACACACTGCAGTCCAACCCTCCCCATGACACACACTGCAGTCCAACCCTCCCCATGACACCAGCAACAGGTCTAGCCCTCCCCATGACACTAGAAACAGTCCAACCCTGCTCATGGACAACCCACTACAGTCCAAACTGTCCATGATACCCACTGCAGTCCAACACTGCCAATGACACCCACAGCAGTCCAACCTACCCATGACACCCACTGCAGTCCAACCCTGCCCATGACACCCACTGCAGTCCAACCTGCCCATGACACCCACTGCAGTCCAACCTGCCAATGACACCCACTGCAGTCAACCCTGCCAATGACGCCCACTGCAGTCCAACCTGCCCATGACACCCACTGCAGTCAACCTGCCCATGACACCCCACTGCAGTCCACCTGCCCATTACACCCACTGGCAGTCCAAACTGTCCATAACACCCACAGCAGTCCAACCTGACATGACACACACTGCAGTCCAACCCTCCCCATGACACAGACTCCAGTCCAACCCTCCCCATGACACCAGCAACAGCCTAGCCCTCCCCAGGACACTAGAAACAGTCCAACCCTGCTCATGACACCCACTACAGTCCAACCTGTCCCATGCACCCACTGCAGTCCAAAACTGCCAATGACACACCCCAGCAGTCCAACCTACCCATGACACCCACTGCAGTCCAACCCTGCCCATGACACCCACTGCAGTCCAACCTGCCCATGACACCCACTGCAGTCCAACCTGCCCATGACACCCACTGCAGTCCAACCAGCCCATGACACTGACTGCAGTCCAACCTGCCCATGACACCCCATGCATTCTAACCCTGCCAATGACACCCCACTGCAGTCCAACCTGCCCATGACACCCGCTGCGGTCCAATCCTGCCAATGACACCCACTGCAGTCCAACCTGCCCATGACACCCACTGCAGTCCAACCTGCCCATGACACCCACTGCAGTCCAACCCTGCCAATGACGCCCACTGCAGTCCAACCTGCCCAGGACACCCACTGCAGTCCAACTGCCCATGACACCCACTGCAGTCCAACCTGTCCATAACACCCACAGAAGTCCAACCTGCCCATGACACACACTGCAGTCCAACCCTCCCCATGACACCAGCAACAGTCCAGGCCCTCCCCATGACACTAGAAACAGTTCAACCCAGCTCATGACACCCACTACAGTCCAACCTCTCCATGCACCCACTGCAGTCCAAAACTGCCAATGACACCCACAGCAGTCCAACCTACCCATGACACCCACTGCAGTCCAACCCTGCCTATGACACCCACTGCAGCCCAACCTGCCCATGACACCCACTGCAGTCCAACCTGCCCATGACACCCACTGCATTCCAGCCTGCCCATGACACCCACTGCAGTCCAACCTGCCCATGACACCAGTGCAGTCCAACCTGCCCATGACACCCACTGCAGTCCAACCTGCCCATGACACCCACTGTAGTCCAACCAGCCCATGACACTGACTGCAGTCCAACCTGCCCATGACACCCCATGTATTCTAACCCTGCCAATGACACCCACTGCAGTCCAACCTGCCCATGACACCCACTTGCGGTCCAACCCTGCCAATGACACCCACTGCAGTCCAACCTGCCCATGACACCCACTGCAGTCCAACCTGCCCATGACACCCACTGCAGTCCAACCTGCCCATGACACCCACTGCAGTCCAACCTGCCCATGACACCCACTGCAGTCCAACCCTGCCAATGACGCCCACTGCAGTCCAACCTGCCCAGGACACCCACTGCAGTCCAACCTGCCCATGGGACACCCACTGCAGTCCAACCTGTCCATAACACCCACAGAAGTCCAACCTGCCCATGACACACACTGCAGTCCAATCCTCCCCATGACACACACTGCAGTCCAACCCTCCCCATGACACCAGCAACAGTCCAGCCCTCCCCATGACACTAGAAACAGTTCAACCCTGCTCATGACACCCACTACAGTCCAACCTGTCCATGCACCCACTGCAGTCCAAAACTGCCAATGACACCCACAGCAGTCCAACCTACCCATGACACCCACTGCAGTCCAACCCTGCCTATGACACCCACTGCAGTCCAACCTGCCCATGACACCCACTGCAGTCCAACCTGCCCATGGCACCCACTGCATTCCAGCCTGCCCATGACACCCACTGCAGTCCAACCTGCCCATGACACCCACTGCAGTCCAACCTGCCCATGACACCCACTGCAGTCCAACCTGCCCATGACACCCACTGCAGTCCAACCAGCCCATGACACTGACTGCAGTCCAACCTGCCCATGACACCCACTGCAGTCCAACCAGCCCATGACACTGACTGCAGTCCAACCTGCCCATGACACCCCATGTATTCTAACCCTGCCAATGACACCCACTGCAGTCCAACCTGCCCATGACACCCACTGCAGTCCAACCTGCCCATGACACCCACTGCAGTCCAACTGCCCATAACACCCACTGCAGTCCAACCCTGCCAATGACACCAACAGCAGTCCATCCTACCCATGACACCCACTGCAGTCCATCCCTGCCTATGACACCCACAACAGTCCAACCATGCTCATGACACCTTCAGCATCTCTTCTTATGGATTGGTAACAAACTCATAATTAGTTTAAAAATTCACAGACACCCCAACAAAGCCCCCCAACTTTATAATATGCTCCATCACTCTTAATGGGCACATATTTGTGATACATATAGACATAACCCATAAAAAAATATTCTGCATTTTATTTTTCTTTAATAGATTTTAGATTTGTGGCAGTGTGAGTAACAGATAAGGCATCCTATATGAGAAAGTGTAAAATGATACTTGTGTGCTTACAGTATTACTAAGTAATATAAAAAAATCAATAAGGCACGTGGTACAGGTTTTTAATGGGTGTGCTGCTCAATTGTAACAATCTTGAAAACTGGGTAAAATGCAAGGGCGTATTATGGCCTAGGCTAACAAGGCTGGTGCCTAGGGCAGCAGATTTGGGATGGCAGTACATCTGTCCTATCCGCTCTATAAAAGCCAGCACACAGTACAGTGAGTGATAAAGTGCAGGCTTTTACAGAGAAAACAAGGCACATGCGCTGATTAAGATCGCTCTTTACAGGCAGTGCTCCTTGAAACCGTTGCTTCATTTAGAGCCGCTGGCATTTTTGCAGTGGAAGCGTTCTTGGTGAGAAACTTGCCCAGGGATATGCTTCCAAGGTAAGGCTGGAGGAGAAGACCTTGTGTCGATATGCTGCCTCACCTTATCAGCTGTGGTGGGTCTGCAAGCGCAGTGCTTATTGCAGGTCTTAGTAACAAACAGACTGGATGCGCCTGTGCACTGCTTAGCTCAGCTTGTGATGTCTAATCATAAACTCTCAGTGCTAATGTATGTTAGCTACTAATAGCTAGCTTTCTCTGCATTCATGAACCCACGGAGTAAATAGGAAACGGACACTTAAAAAGTTTCATTACTTGAATGATGGTAATTACTGTATGTTGTTGCATGTGAAGGGCAGTGATTGTTTCAAAGTGTATTCTTCTTTCCCTCCCTTCCTCTCTCCCTTCTTTTGCTTTCTCCCTCCCTCCCTCCCTCCCTCAACTCACTCCTTTCTT
This sequence comes from Bombina bombina, assembly GCF_027579735.1. Taxonomy (NCBI): domain Eukaryota; kingdom Metazoa; phylum Chordata; class Amphibia; order Anura; family Bombinatoridae; genus Bombina; species Bombina bombina. The sequence continues at coordinate 235,982 of NW_026512012.1, forward strand.
TCCCTCCCTCCCTTCTTTCTCTAAACTCCCTCCTTTACTCCCTTCTTTCACTCCTTTCTTTCCCTCACCACTTTTCTCTTCTCTTTCTCTTTCCCTCCCTTCCTGATTTCCTTTCCCTCCCTTCCTCTCTCCCTTCTTTCGACCTCCCTCCCTCCCTCGACTCACTCCTTTCTTTCCCTCCCTCCCTTCTTTCTCTAAACTCCCTCCTTTACTCCCTTCTTTCACTCCTTTCTTTCCCTCACCACTTTTCTCTTCTCTTTCTCTTTCCCTCCCTTCCTGATTTCCTTTCCCTCCCTTCCCCCCCCCCCTTCTTTTCTCTCCCTTCTCTCAGGGAGAAAATGGTATGAGATGCATGCAATTCAAACCACCTGTATGCAATTGTTTTGCTGGCCCATTTTCTTGTGAATTGTTATGAAAACACAATTAAACAAAAACATTTTACACAATGACCCAAAAAAATATTAAGTGGAAAAAAGGCCTAAAACCTTTGAGGGGCAGCATAATTTTTAGTGCCTAGGGCAGCACAAAACATAAATACGTCACTGGTAAAATGACAATATGAGAAAAAGGGGCTCTAAATACAAAAAACAAAAACATATTATTTGAAACTGATACTGACTGATACATTACTAAACCCTGACATGTGCAAATATAAGAGACAGTCTAGTCACAATGAAACTTTCATGAATCAGATAGGGAATGCAATTTTAAACAACTTTTCAATTTACCTTTTTAATCAAATTTGCTTTGTTCTCTTGGTATATTCTTTGTTGAAAGCTAAACCTAGCTAATTTCTAAGCCATTGAAGGCTGCATCTTATCTGAACGAATTTAACACATTTCCACAGCTAGAGGACATTAGTTCATGTGTGCTGTATAGATAACACTGTGCTCCCGCCCATGGAGTTACTTATGAGAGGGCACTGATTGGCTAAAATGCAAGTCTGTCAAAAAAAACTGAAATAAGGGTACAGTCTGCAGAGACTTAGATACAAGGTGATCACAGAGATAAAAAGTATATACATTTTACCGTGTCTATTATGCAAAACAGGGGAATGGGTAATAAAGGGATTATCTTTTCTTTTTAAACAATAACAATTCTGAAGTAGACTGTCCCTAGCAGTGCATTAAAATAAAGTATTACACTCATATATAAATTTTCTTTTAAAAATATTCATGTTAGTTGGAATTGGCCTTACTGGAGGCCTTTGGGTCTCAAGCATTCTTCATTATATATACATAAAAAAATAATATTTTTCGAAATGCAACCATTTTGATTTGTTTCTATGTATATAAGTATACACATACATATATACACATATAAACCTATATATATACTCCACGGGACTTGTAACTAAACACACTTTACTATTGAGTATTTTTGGAATATTTCTTTGAATATATTTTTTTGAACATTTTTTTTAAGAATGTTTGAACATTCATTTCAACATCTATTTTTAACATTTTTTTTAATTCTTATTTTATTTTATTTTTATTTATCTCTTTCTTTTTGACTCTATGTGGATATTGATTTTTTTTATATATATATATTCCAGTAATGTCCAATATTTATATTTATTGAACATATGAGAGCCATGACACCATTCCCCTATAACCATTTCTACAGTATGTACTTCTAAATGGTCAGTATATATAGTTCATGTCCTTATGCTACCCTGGTCATTCAATCTAATATAGTCTAATTTGATGATTTTGTCAGTTGATAACAATAGCATTATACCCCCTTTTCTAAATTAGGTGACCAGGATAATAATTAAATACTTTCAATGCCAGTTGTTACTGTTGCTCAGAGTAATAGGTATTTTTGTTTCTTCATTATCTGAATATACTAATATTTGGCATATTCTTTAGGTCCAACCTAGTACTGCGATAGTATGTTCCATCTAGCGCTTTTTTGTTTACCTCGTTACCATAGTGATTAGACATAGTGCACAGTATGTTGCATTTTATATAATATTATTTAATGCATATAATATTTTAGTATTTTACATGTTTGCGCTTTATGAAGTATCTAATACCAGTAATTTTTTGTATTGTATTGTAACGTTATTGTATATTGAATTTTAGAGCTGTTCACACGTTGCCCGGGGAGGTGACGTCACGCCATGGGCGGGCCAACCCGGGAGAGCGTGTTTTCGGCGTTCAGTGTAATTTACTTATGGTGGAGGGTAAGTTTGCAATTTTCACATATTTGTCTGAGGACGGACAGGGTGTCCGAAAATGTTCCCAATAGTAAAGTGTGTTTAGTTACACAATAGTAAAGTGTGTTTAGTTACAAGTCCCGTGGAGTGCTCTTTATTTCCTATATATATATATATATATATATATATAGTAAATCAAGGAAAAAGGTCCGGACAGGGAGCTCAAAGCAAAATTGAAACTTTATTAGCACTAAATAAAAGCTTCTAAGAAATGTGTATCAGACAATGGCTATAATGAACAGCAAGAAAGGGGCTATGGTGGGCGTCTGACGCGTTTCAGCTCCTTTAGAGCCTTAATCATAGACAGAATACTGCCCTAATGCCCTACTCAAAATAATATAGACTATGCTATCTTGCTATTGGATGGCCAGACCCACCTGTGTTACTTAAGGGTGTATACCTATTAAGAGAGACTGCCTATGTATGGCTGAATACCTTATAATATGATATTCTGGGTAGTTAAGCTAATCGCATTAAATACTGAATTTATGCTAGATTTTACTTGAGGTCATACTTATTAACAGTTTGTTATATCGATAACTGTATTCTGCTGTCCCTAATTCTAGTTTGAATGAAATACGGGCTTTTTTTGTATTTATTATCCTCAATACATGTATAGGTGTTAAAATATTAGAGTAACTTAAAGGTGAGTTTGTGGTGGCCTCAAAATGAAGATAAGTTGGTCAACAAGAGGGCATGTAACCATTGACAACAACACTCTTAATATTGAATTTCCTTATATCTGTATTAACTATGTATCTTTACAGAACCTAGTGTTGTTGTATAGCAATTAAACAATGCCCTTGTGTTGGTCAACCTTATTTGATTAGGGGAACAAATATGCGGACAAAATGAAGAAAAGAGAAACAATGTTAGTTTACTTGCAGAAGATTAATTATTTAAATATTTACATTGGTATATTATGATGCTTATGTGTGAAACAAAACTTTTTTATCTTTTTAACTTATTTCGATACTGCAATTTAATTTATATGAGAGTGGATAAGAGGCAATCAATTACCAATGATTAATTAAATCCGTCTCAATATTTAAGCCAGTAGGTTGCCGACTGCCTAGGGTGAAGATCCAGAACACTTCTTTAGCAAGGAGGTCCTTCAATTTGTCCCCACCTCTTGGCTTCCTTTTTATCTGGTCAATCACAGTCCAGGTGAATGTGCTTACATCACTGTTGTGCTTTTCCACAAAGTGTTTAGAGGCGCCAGTGGGTGTTATCCCCCTTTCAATGTCATTGAGGTGGGCACGGATCCTCTCCCTGGCTTCCCGGGAGGTGCATCCTATGTATTGCTTTTTACAAGCACTGCATGTAATCATGTAGATCACAAAGGTCGATCTACAGTTAGTGCATTGTGATAGTGAATACACTTTTTGTGTGGCCAAAGATTGAAAAAATTTCCCCGTAATGACAAAGCCACAGGCCTTGCAGGTACTATTGCCACACTTATAGTGTCCCTTCTGTGAAAGCCAGGTACTTTGTGGTTTTGTTTTTTTGAGCATTGATGGCGAAATTTGATTGCCAATAGTTATATTTCGTCTTGCTACACAAAAGCAACCGTCTTTAATGTCATCCTTAAGGAAATCATCTCCCAACAGAATTGGCAAATTTTTGCGCAGTATTTTACAAATTGAATAATACTGCGGACTATAGGTAGTCACAAAGGTAGGCTTTTTTCTAGCTTCCTTTGTTACTGTTTTGGTATCAAGTAAAGAATTCCTGTCGAGATGTTTGACATTTTCCAGTGCTTTGTGCACCACTTTGATGTCATAACCTCGCTCCAACAATCTCTGAGTTAGTTTTTCACTTTCTGCCAAAAAGCCATCATCCTCTGAGCAGTTACGCCGGATTCGCAAAAATTGTCCTTTAGCTATTCCATAGCTGGTATGCGGCGGATGATTGCTTTTGGCATGTAAGTAAGTATTGGATGAAATCGGTTTGACGTACAGTGAAGTGACTACTCTGTTTTCCCCTGGGACTCCAGTTAGAACTAAATCCAAAAAAGGGATTTCTTTTTTCTCAAAAGTATAAGTAAAATGTAATCCCATCTCATTGTTGTTTAAATAATCAACAAACAGTTTACTGTCTGGCTGTGTGCCAGACCACACGATTAGGAGATCATCAATGTACCTTTTATATCCAATAATGGATTTGAGGAATGGGTTTTGGTCACTGTAGATGTAACGATGCTCCCAATAGCCCATAAAGATGTTGGCATAGGCGGGGGCAAATTTAGCCCCCATAGCCGTGCCTCTCTTCTGTAGGTAATGATCTCCCAAAAACTCAAAATAGTTGTGTGTCAATGAAAATTTCAGTACCTGGAGGATGTAATTCTTCAAGTTAACAGAGTAGTCACTAAAACTGTCGAGCATATAGCACATAGCTATGAGACCTTGCTCATGTGGGATGGCCGAGTACAGCCCTACCACATCAACAGCCAACCAAGACATACGGTCATCCATTGGCAGGTGCTTAGTATGTTTAACAGGTGTTTGGTGTCTCTTAAAAACGACGGTAATTTATAGACCAGTGGTTGAAGTAATGATTCGAGCCAGTTGCCCAAGTTCTCAAGGAGTGACCCTATTCCTGAAACTATGGGCCGTCCTTTCACCTCCTCCAAGGGACTTATGTACCTTGGGGAGGTGATGGAATATCGGCACCACTGGATGTTTAGTGTTCAGGAAATCAAAGGTGTCATCATCGAGTAGGCCTTGGTGCCTACCATCATCTAGTAGATCTAATAATAAGGCTCCAAAAAGTCGTGTGGGGTCTCCTGGTAACTTTTCGTAGACCTCTCGGTCCTGGAGTTGTCTGTGTGCCTCGGAAATATAATAATTTCGGTCCAGCACAACAACAGACCCCCCCTTATCCGACTGTTTCACTATAATGTCTTCTCTCTTCCGCAATTTGTACAGAGCCAACCTTTGACTTCTTGTCAAGTTATTTGTCGTGGCTTTGTGCTTCCGATCTAATGCTACCAGATCTTCCTCCATACGTCGTTGAAACGACTCTAGGGCAATGCCCCTACATTGAGTAGGGTAAAAAATAGACTTGGGCTTGTAGCCCTTATGGGAGTCAATGGTTGCCTCCTCAGTCAAACCCTCCCTTTCTAGTGTATAGAGGTTTAAAAAATCAGTAGCTTCTGTTATATTGAAGTAATCATGTTGTGGTGTAGTGTCTGGAACTCTGGTGTCTATGTCCTCAATGGGATTGAGTTTATAGAACTTGTTGAGTGTAAGACTACGGATAAACCTGTTTAAATCTAACAGTGTGTTGAAGACATTAAATTTAGTGGATGGTACAAAATTAAGGCCTAAACTAAGTACTTCTTCCTCTGGTTTAGTTAATGGGACACTAGATAAATTAATCACATTTGATCTCTGTATCTGTTGCCCTGCTTGGCTCTCCTTAGTGGGTATTGTTCCCTCTTTGGGGCCTGTCTGAGAATTCCTCTTCCTCCTCCTTCCTCTTGGCCTATTGCCACCTGAAAAACCTGCTGATTTGCCTTAGAATCTGTTTTAGGGGTAACCTGTGCTTTTTTATATTTGTTACCTCTAGGTGGCTTTGGGGGTTCTAACTGACTATTACTGGCCAGTGCACCCATTGGCTCATATATTTGAGTGGAAGGTGTAGTATCAGGCGGTGGTATATTAACATGGGTTAATTGGGGAGCAGGGGGGACCATATTGGTTATGGCCATAGGCGTCTGGTCTAGTACTCAGCCTTCATCTTCTGAGGACTGTTCACTAGTCATGAAATTGACAAAGTCCTGCAGGTCGTCATCCTCATTTGATTCAGGATCAGTGTCAGAGAATGAAACCCGTTTCTGGGGCTTGTTTTCTCCTTTTCCCTGGAGCATCTTTTTGTTTCCAGATTTTCTCTTTGGAAATTTTCTTATTTTCCAGTTGTATACTTTGTGACCTTTATAGTCCTCCAAATCTCTGGAGTATTTCTTGAATTTAATGTTATCCATTTCCTTCTTTGCTTTGTCCACCGTGGATTGTAGGATTCCGTCAAGTTTCGGGTAGTCAGGATGGTTCATAAATGTGTTGAGATCCCTCTGTACTTCTTCTATATGTTCTCTTGCTTCCGCTAGTTTTTTCTCTTTGTGTTGTACTATGAGTGCCATCAGTCGGAGAGAGCATTCTGATAGAATTGTATTCCATTCTTGAATGAATTTGTCGTCAGGAATCAGAAAGGTGGGGTATTTTCTCAGCCGTAAGCCCCTAGGGACCATGGATAGGGACATATATTTCTCTAGTGAGCGTTTATCCCACCATAATTTGTATTCACTTAACAGAGCCCTCTCCATAGACATGAAGGCATCACTGATATCAATCATATCCAATTTGTTCTCAAAAGTCTCTTCTAGGGAGGGTCTATTACCCTCAAAATTAGCAATCGTCTGCATTGAATAATACTGTTGAGCCATGTCTGTTAATCTATTATGGAAGCTTTTATTTACTAATGTGTGCTTTCCACTGTCACAAATTAACAATAAAAGTCCATGTGTCAGTGTTTGAAGATTTTCCTGTAAATTTCTGAGGCTTCAGATTATGATAGCAAGATCTACCCGGAGACTGTTGTAAGTGATTACTTATAATATGAAGAAAGAATAATGTGGGTTCAGTGTATATATACAGTTGCATGCAAAAGTTTAGGCACCCCTGACAATTTCAATGAATTTCATTTATAAATAATTCTGTGTTTGGATCAGCAATTTTATTTTGATCTATCAAATAACTAAAGGACACAGTAATATTTCAGTAGTGAAATGAGGTTGTTTGGATTAACAGAAAATGTGCAATATGCATCAAAACGAAATTAGACAGGTGCATAAATTTGGGCACCCTTGTCATTTTGTTGACTTGAATACCTGTATCTACCTAGTACTGATTAATTGGAACACACAATTGGTTTGGTGAGCCCATTACGCCTTGCACTTCATAGACAGGTGCATCCAATCATAAGAAAAGGTATTTAAGGTGACCATTTGCAAGTTGTTGTTCTCTTTGACTCTCCTCTGAAGAGTGGCAACATGGGGGCCTCAAAACAACTCGCAAATGACCTGAAAACAAAGATTGTTCCACATTATGGTTTAGGGGAAGTCTACAAAAAGCTATTGCAGAGATTTAAGCTGTCAGTGTCCAATGTGAGGAACATAGTGAGGAAATGGAAGACCACAGGCACACTTTTTGTTAAGGCAAGAAGTGTCAGGCCAAGTAAAATATCGGAGAGGCAAAAGCAAAGAATGGTGAGAACGGTCAAAAACAGCTCACAGACCATCTCCAAAGACCTACAACATCATCTTGCTGTAGATGGTGTCACTGTGCATCGTTCAACAATTCAGCACACTTTGCACAAGGAGAAGCTGTATGGGAGAGTGATGCGGAAGAAGCCTTTTCTGCACAAACGCCACAAACAGAGTCCCTTGAGGTAGGCAAACGCACATTTGGACAAGCCAGCTTCATTTTGGAAGAAGGTGCTGTGGACTGATGAAACAAAGATTGAGTTATTTGGTCATAACAAGGGGCGTTATGCATGGCGGCAAAAGAACACAGCATTCCAAGATAAACATTTGCTACCCACAGTAAAATGTGGTGGATGTTCCATCATGTTGTGGGGCTGTGTGGACAGTGCCGGTACTGGGAATCTTGATAAAGTTAAGGGTTGCATAGATTACACTCAATATCAGCAGATACTTGAGAATAATGTTGAGGAATCAGTCACAAAGTTGAAGTTACTGCGGGGCTGGATATTTCAACAAGACAACGACCCAAAACACTGCTCAAAATCTACTCTGGCATTTATGCAGAGGAACAAGTACAATGTTCTGGAATGGCCATCCCAGTCCCCAGACCTGAATATCATTGAAAATCTGTGGGGTGATTTGAAGCAGGCTGTCCATGCTCGGCAACCATCAAACCTAACTGAACTGGAGATGTTTTGCAAGGAGGAATGGTCCAAAATACCTTCATCCAGAATCCAAACACTCATTACAGGCTATAGGAAGCGTCTAGAGGCTGTTATTTCTGCTAAAGGAGGCTCTACTAAATATTGATGCAATATTTCTGTTGGGGTGTCCAAATTTATGCACCTGTCTAATTTCATTTTAATGCATATTGCACATTTTCTGTTAATCCAATAAAACTCATTTCACTACTGAAATATTACTGTGTCCTTCAGTTATTTGATAGATCAAAATGAAATTGCTGATCCAAACACCTAATTATTTATAAATTAAAATCATGGAAATTGTCAGGGGTGCCTAAACTTTTGCATACAGCTGTGTGTATATATGTGTATATATATTTATATATATATATATATATATATATATATATATATATTTATATATTTATTTAGAAATATATATTTAAAAATAACATTGGAATATCGGCCTAGTTTTTTTTTTTTTTTTAAAGCACACTCCATTGAAGTCTATGGAGAGAAATTAACGTGGTCGTGATATTCAAAGTCCTCAAATTCTGAAATTGGTGAACATCGGGTTTAGGCGAGTGAAAAAACAAACAAAAAATTTGCGTGCCACATGTAATCTGGCTCACAGTGATGCTTTTTAAAACATTTTTATTTTTTTTATTTTTTTATTTTTTTAACATCTTTTTTTTTATTGGATTAATCTCCACAAGAAATAAATCAAAAAAAGAAAGAACATAAGAATCGCAAAAACATTCCATATATATGAGTACATAGTAAACAAAACAATGAAATAAAAACTAATATTTCATGTAAATTGCGAAGACCAACTAAATCTTGTTGGAGCTTTCATTAATACATTAAAACAACAAACCAAAACAATAAAAGAGAAAAAAAAAAAAAAAAAAAAAAGAACCCCCACACCGCTGGGCCCAAGCCAGACCATCCCAATTAAGACAATTGTAATCCTACATTAACCAAGTGTCAGGAAATTTATTCAGAAGCACTAATTCTGCAAAGCTTATAGACAAACGGAATGGGTACAAAATCTGTCTTTGCAGCGGGAGAGGATAGGATTCAATGATTGGAAGCCAACCGAGAAGAAAATCTTCGATTCTCTTCTCCGAGGCATCTTGTAGGTGAAACGATTCGAAAATAATTTGTTCTTGTATTTCTATTTGAACTACCGAGAAACTTGGTTCTCTATTCGCTTTCCAATTTTTAAGGATGATATGACGAACTGCAAGAATAGTCGTATTAAATATGCGAGTCAAGCGAGGGGAACTATCCTTAGTTTGAGGGAACAATAAGATTACATCTTGTAATGCGATAGAGATATTTACCTCATAAAGAGTATTAAGCCAAAAGCAGATCTTAAGCCATAATTGGTTTAATTTGGGACACCACCAAAACATGTGGAACAAATCTGCTCTGGACTTGGAACAGCGAGGACAATTCCCTGTACTAGTGGGAAAAAACTTTTGAATTTTCACAGGGTGTAAATAATAATTATTTAGGATTTTCACGTGAGATTCTTTCCAGCTCATGGACACTCTACATTTATTTAACATCTTGAAACTCAGTATAAGCCTTTCATTGTTAGTTCCAGGAATGGATGGACATAGCCAGTTGCTCATCCCGCCAAGATATTTTTCACTTTGCTTTGAAAGCATTATATCATACATCAACGATATAGATGTATTTCCTGACTTAACCTTTTGAATTAAAGTTTTAATATCTGACCACGCTAACATATTTTCCACTTGCCAATTCTGACTAAATATATATGTCGTATTTGGAAGTAGGCATACAAATCTGCTCTGGGTAACTCAAACGCTTGAAATATGTATTCAGCAGTACACACCTGATAATTTTCGTCCATCACTTGCTTTACATAAAGTAGACCTTTGTCTGCCCATAGTTTGAAAATTCTTTGATGCATTCTTTGTGGATTACCCTGAATTGGAAGAAAATCCGAAAAAGCAGAGTCTATACCTAGACAACCACAAAATTTATACCAAGCTAGCACTATATTTTTAAACGACATCAGTTTACAAATGTTAGAAGGAAGTTGTTTAGGCTTGCAATGTAAAATGGCTTTTAATGAAAAAGGACGTATATAAACAGCCTCTTCCTGCGCGACCGAAATAAGATTAGTTTTGGTGATCCAATCTAGAGCAAATTTTACCATTGCCACAATATTATATAATTTAATATCTGGCAAAGCAAAACCCCCCATATTCTTTTTTTGCATAAGCTTCACTAATGCCATTCTCGGTTTTTTATCTTTCCAAATAAATTTAGAGAAATAGCCGTAGAGCTTCTTTATATCAAAATTAGATGTAAAAATGGGTAAGTTTTGCAAAACATACAAAAGTCGCGGAAAGATAATCGTTTTTATTAAGTTTACCTTAGCAGAGATGGACAATGGATATGAAGCCCATAGCTGAAGATCCCATTTGATTTTTTCAAATAAAGATAAATAGTTAGCGGCATACCATGACTTTGGATTTCTATGCAACTCTAGCCCTAAGTATTTAACTGCATCTACTACCTTAAATGGAATAACCCCGGTGTAGGGGAGCCTTTTACCTACGTACAAAAGTTCGCTTTTATCTAAATTTACTCGATAGCCAGAAAATGAGCTAAATTCAGACAGTATTTGTACAATTATAGGAATAGTTAAGTGAACATTGTCCACAAATAGTAGGATATCATCCGCATATAAAAGAGACTTTAAACAGTTAGTACCGAGTGGTATGCTAGTTAAAGTATCACAGAATCGAATTGCCAAAGGTTCTATTGCTATATTGAAAAGAAGAGGAGACAGCGGGCATCCTTGCCTAGTACCCCGTTGCAAGATAATCTCTCGTGACCGAATACCATTTACTAATAAAAATGATCTGGGATTTGAATAAACTTTGCGAATATATTGAATAAAATTACCGGAAAAACCAAAATTATCCAAGGATCGGAAAAGATGCTCCCAAACAATCGAATCGAACGCCTTGACAGCGTCTAGAGTTAAAACTGCTGAATCACAAGTTAGCGGATTATTTATATCCTGTTCAGAATTCCATGCAAAATCAAGAAATGTAACTAGCTTGCGTATATTCTTAGAAGAATTTCTTGAAGACATGAACCCTGTCTGATCCGGATGAATCACTGACTGTAAACAACGGCTAAGCCTAGCTGCAATAATAGCGGCCAATATTTTATAATCAGTGTTAAGCACTGATATTGGCCTATAAGAGGCCAGGTCTTCAGGATTTTTTCCTTTTTTAAGTATAAGTGAGATATTTGCCTCAGCAAAGCCGCCCGAGATACTATCATTAGATAAATAATAATTGTTAAATAATTCTACCAAGAACGGAACTAATTAATCTTTTAAAGATTTATAAAATTCAGCAGGCAACCCATCTGGGCCTGCCGCTTTATTTAATTTAAGGCCATCAATTGCTTTACCAATCTCCTCTTTATTAACTGGTTGATTCAGCGCTACCAGCTCTTCTATCTGGATCTTAGGAGTACTTACTTTAGACCAAAAAATGTTTTGATTCTCCAGATTTATAATCACCGGTGCATACAATTGCTGGTAGTAGTTATGAAATACTTGACTAATATCTATTGAATTGAGATGCCTCTTATCCCCATCTTGAATGACTGGAATAAGGTTTTTTTTTTCCTGTTTTTGGTTATACGGGCCAAATGTTTTGCAGAGCAACCATGGAAACTCTTATATTTTAAACTAAGCCTCAACTCTTCTTCTTGGGATCTTTGTTTTAAGAACACCTCCCTTTCCTTTCTAGCCACCAGATATGCAGCCCAATTCCCCGATGAGGGGTCGAGAGTCACCTTTCTATAAGCCGACTTGACATTATTGAGTAAATGTAGTCCCTGTTCCCTCATCTTTTTTGAGCATCTACTCCCATAAGCAATAATCTCTCCGCGCATTACTGCCTTGGCTGCCTCCCAATAGATCTCTAATTTATTCTTATAGCCAGAATTAAATTGGACATAATCATTCCATATAACTTTAATCCAAGATATAAACCTGGGATTAACATGCAAGAATCGGGGTAAAGCATTTTTATAATTACTCTCCCTCTGACTTACTCCATGCAGTGGGAGACTCCTGTCTCTTGGCCCAAAAAAATATGTAATTATAAATTTGCATATTTATAACAGAATAATACTGACACAGCAAAAAAATCAGTTCATTATAGTAAATATTAATGGTTTAGAAATGGTGCTTATAATAATGATATGACACATTTATCTGTAACAGAATATTTAATTCACGTGGAGTCAAAAAAAGAAAGAACATAAGAATCGCAAAAACATTCCATATATATGAGTACATAGTAAACAAAACAATGAAATAAAAACTAATATTTCATGTAAATTGCGAAGACCAACTAAATCTTGTTGGAGCTTTCATTAATACATTAAAACAACAAACCGAAACAATAAAAGAGAAAAAAAAAAAAAAAAAAAAAAAAAGAACCCCCACACCGCTGGGCCCAAGCCAGACCATCCCAACATTTATTAAGACAATTGTAATCTACATTAACCAAGTGTCAGGAAATTTATTCAGAAGCACTAATTCTGCAAAGCTTATAGACAAACGGAATGGGTACAAAATCTGTCTTTGCAGCGGGAGAGGATAGGATTCAATGATTGGAAGCCAACCGAGAAGAAAATCTTCGATTCTCTTCTCCGAGGCATCTTGTAGGTGAAACGATTCGAAAATAATTTGTTCTTGTATTTCTATTTGAACTACCGAGAAACTTGGTTCTCTATTTGCTTTCCAATTTTTAAGGATGATAAGACGAACTGCAAGAATAGTCGTATTAAATATGCGAGTCAAGCGAGGGGGAACTATCCTTAGTTTGTGGGAACAATAAGATTACATCTTGTAATGCGATAGAGATATTTACCTCATAAAGAGTATTAAGCCAAAAGCAGATCTTAAGCCATAATTGGTTTAATTTGGGACACCACCAAAACATGTGGAACAAATCTGCTCTGGACTTGGAACAGCGAGGACAATTCCCTGTACTAGTGGGAAAAAACTTTTGAATTTTCGCAGGGGTGTAAATAATAATTATTTAGGATTTTCACGTGAGATTCTTTCCAGCTCATGGACACTCTACATTTATTTAACATCTTGAAACTCAGTATAAGCCTTTCCATTGTCAGTTCCAGGAATGGATGGACATAGCCAGTTGCTCATCCCGCCAAGATATTTTTCACTTTGCTTTGAAAGCATTATATCATACATCAACGATATAGATGTATTTCCTGACTTAACCTTTTGAATTAAAGTTTTAATATCTGACCACGCTATACATATTTTCCACTTGCCAATTCTGACTAAAATATTAATGTCGTATTTGGAAGTAGGCATACAAATCTGCTCTGGGTAACTCAAACGCTTGAAATATGTATTCAGCAGTACACACCTGATAATTTTCGTCCATCACTTGCTTTACATAAAGTAGGACCTTTGTCTGCCCATAGTTTGAAAATTCTTTGATGCATTCTTTTGTGGATTACCCCTGAATTGGAAGAAAATCCGAAAAAGCAGAGTCTATACCTAGACAACCACAAAATTTATACCAAGCTAGCACTATATTTTTAAACGACATCAGTTTACAAAATGTTAGAAGGAAGTTGTTTAGGCTTGCAATGTAAAATGGCTTTTAATGAAAAAGGACGTATATAAACAGCCCTCTTCCTGCGCGACCGAAATAAGATTAGTTTCGGTGATCCAATCTAGAGCAAATTTTACCATTGCCACAATATTATATAATTTAATATCTGGCAAAGCAAAACCCCCCATATTCTTTTTTTGCATAAGCTTCACTAATGCCATTCTCGGTTTTTTATCTTTCCAAATAAATTTAGAGAAATAGCCGTAGAGCTTCTTTATATCAAAATTAGATGTAAAAATGGGTAAGTTTTGCAAAACATACAAAAAGTCGCGGAAAGATAATCGTTTTTATTAAGTTTACTTAGCAGAGATGGACAATGGATATGAAGCCCATAGCTGAAGATCCCATTTGATTTTTTCAAATAAAGATAAATAGTTAGCGGCATACCATGACTTTGGATTTCTATGCAACTCTAGCCCTAAGTATTTAACTGCATCTACTACCTTAAATGGAATAACCCCGGTGTAGGGGAGCCTTTTACCTTACGTACAAAAAGTTCGCTTTTATCTAAATTTACTCGATAGCCAGAAAATGAGCTAAATTCAGACAGTAATTTGTACAATTATAGGAATAGTTAAGTGAACATTGTCCACAAATAGTAGGATATCATCCGCATATAAAAGAGACTTTAAACAGTATAGTACCGAGTGGTATGCTAGTTAAAGTATCACAGAATCGAATTGCCAAAGGTTCTATTGCTATATTGAAAAGAAGAGGAGACAGCGGGCATCCTTGCCTAGTACCCCGTTGCAAGATAATCTCTCGTGACCGAATACCATTTACTAATAAAAATGATCTGGGATTTGAATAAACTTTGTGAATATATTGAATAAAATTACCGGAAAAACCAAAATTATCCAAGGATCGGAAAAGATGCTCCCAAACAATCGAATCGAACGCCTTGACAGCGTCTAGAGTTAAAACTGCTGAATCACAAGTTAGCGGATTATTTATATCCTGTTCAGAATTCCATGCAAAATCAAGAAATGTAACTAGCTTGCGTATATTCTTAGAAGAATTTCTTGAAGACATGAACCCTGTCTGATCCGGATGAATCACTGACTGTAAACAACGGCTAAGCCTAGCTGCAATAATAGCGGCCAATATTTTATAATCAGTGTTAAGCACTGATATTGGCCTATAAGAGGCCAGGTCTTCAGGATTTTTTCCTTTTTTAAGTATAAGTGAGATATTTGCCTCAGCAAAGCCGCCCGAGATACTATCATTAGATAAATAATAATTGTTAAATAATTCTACCAAGAACGGGAACTAATTAATCTTTTAAAGATTTATAAAATTCAGCAGGCAACCCATCTGGGCCTGCCGCTTTATTTAATTTAAGGCCATCAATTGCTTTACCAATCTCCTCTTTATTAACTGGTTGATTCAGCGCTACCAGCTCTTCTATCTGGATCTTAGGATTACTTACTTTAGACCAAAAAATGTTTTGATTTCTCCAGATTTATAATCACCGGTGCATACAATTGCTGGTAGTAGTTATGAAATACTTGACTAATATCTATTGAATTGAGATGCCTCTTATCCCATCTTGAATGACTGGAAGTAAGGTTTTTTTTTTCCTGGTTTTTGGTTATACGGGCCAAATGTTTTGCAGAGCAACCATGGAAACTCTTATATTTTAAACTAAGCCTCAACTCTTCTTCTTGGGGATCTTTGTTTTAAGAACACCTCCCTTTCCTTTCTAGCCACCAGAAATGCAGCCCAATTCCCCGATGAGGGGTCGAGAGTTCACCTTTCTATAAGCCGACTTGACATTATTGAGTAAATGTAGTCCCTGTTCCCTCATCTTTTTTGAGCATCTACTCCCATAAGCAATAATCTCTCCGCGCATTACTGCCTTGGCTTCCTCCCAATAGATCTCTAATTTATTCTTATAGCCAGAATTAAATTGGACATAATCATTCCATATAACTTTAATCCAAGATATAAACCTGGGATTAACATGCAAGAATCGGGGTAAAGCATTTTTATAATTACTCTCCCTCTGACTTACTCCATGCAGTGGGAGACTCCTGTCTCTTGGCCCAAAAAAAATATGTAATTATAAATTTGCATATTTATACAGAATAATACTGACACAGCAAAAAAATCAGTTCATTATAGTAAATATTAATGGTTTAGAAATGGTGCTTATAATAATGATATGACACATTTATCTGTAACAGAATATTTAATCACGTGGAGTCTGGCAACGGCACAATCCTTGTCAAACAACACAGAAACTATAAATCTTAAAAAAAAAGCATGTATTAGTGGCCTCGTGGGTACTTAATTCAACACTTTACATGCAAACCAGATGTTTCGTGGTTTCTGAAATGATTAGGTTTCATATGCAGTTGCTTAACAGCTTCGCTGCCACGAAACCTTGTGAAGTTCTTTGTATATAGTCTGAAGGCCAAGATTTATTTTTTATGTATTTAGGATTCAAAATGCATTTTCTAGCATATTTTATCATGTGGACAAAATATTTAAGAATGTGCATATAATTTAAAGGGACTTCATAAAAGCAATAAGCAGAGTGAGAACAAGGGTTGCCAGCTGTCCAGTATTCAGCCGGGCAGCCCATCATTTTACAATCTGTCCAGCAAAATGTACACAAAAAATACGAAAAAACTTAAAGGGATACTAAACCATTTTTTTATTTTATGATTCAGATAGAGAATGCAATTTTAAGCAACTTTCTAATTTACTCCTATTATCAAATTTTCTTTGTTCTCTTGGAATTTTCATTTCAAAAGCAAGAATGTAAACTTAGGAGCCGGCCCATTATGGTTCAGCACCTGGATAGCGATTGTTGATTGATCAGCAAGCGCTACCCAGGTGCTGAACCAAAAAATGGGCTGACTCCGAGTCCTAAGCTTAGATTACTGCTTTTTCAAAGAAAGATATTATTATTATTCTTTATTTATAAATCGCCAACAGATTCTGCAGCGCTGCCCATGGGTACAAGGATAAAAGTACAACAGATAAACAGTACAATAAGAGACACAATTTTACAGACAAATACAAGGGGAGTTGAGGACCCTATTCCCAAAGATAGCAAGAAAACAAAGAAAAATTGATAATAGGAGTAAATGAGAAAGTTGCTTAAAATTGAATGTTTTATCTGAATTGTGAAAGAACACATTTGGGTTTAGTATCCCTTTAAATTACCAGTTTTTTAAAGTCCCCTGAGTGTCAGTTAAATTTAAAAGGACCCCTATGCCTCTATGCAATAAAACTATGGTTCTAAAAAAAGATACTACTAGATGTTGCTGGCAGTCAACGAGGGTAAATGTTACTGGCAGTTTTGAGGGTGTTAAATAACTGCTACTGTATGTGTGTAATCCTGGCACATTACTACTGTGTACGTGTGTACTGGGCAGCCAAATAGGAAAATGCATTGATTTGTATGTTACTAGCATCCAAAGGAATACAATGACTGTTCGGTTGTGATAATATGCATGGTTGGGTCGTCGGTGCAGGCTAAGGAAGACCTTTTGTGACCCACAGGTTGTCCAGTATTTACGTAAAGGGCAGCTGGCAACCCTAGAACTGAACTAAAATAGAAACAAAAATAAGAATATTGCTTAACAAAAGAAAAAAAAAAAGAATGAGAACTCTGTATTATTTCTGCTTAGCAGTATTGGGAAAGATATCTTGTTATTCATTCAAGCAGAGCGCATACATTTCTTCTCTTCTCCCAAAGGCTTGTATTCACTAAATAATAAATACTTCAATTACAATATTTCACTGAGGTATAAAATGTTAGATGATGTAACTGCTTTCCCAATTTTGGTCTGAGAGGCTTTATCTCCAGATACTGAATTGATCTCTTTAAACACTTTGACTGCCAGCAAGGAGTTTTCAAATAAGAAGCCATTGCCTTTTTACACCTTCCAAAATGTCCTGGACTGGAATGTCTAAACTGTATGAGGGACTCTTGGGGGGCGTAGCCACAGGGTGTTCCGTGGGTGGAACTCACACTGAAAGGGGAGAGTTCTCTGTGATTATTCTTGGGGGGTTGGGCCAAAGGTGGATGGAGTAAGGGTCACAGTGGCTGTGAGCAGTGTTTGGCTAGACCCTGGTTTCACTTTGGAAACTGAGACATCCGCACTGAAGAAAAAAAGTGAGGAGAAACAGAAACAGTAGGGCAGACTTCCTAGATTATGGACAATCCCATGTGCCTTGCACATAGAATTTGAATTCACCAGCAGCTTTTTGCACAATTTTTAGACTTTTTCAATTCCAGCTTTGGCCTGTTTTAAGGGCTATTGCGTGGCTGTCTACATGAATTTATTATTATTATTATTATTTTTAATCAGTTTATAAGTATGTTAAGTATAAAATAATCAAAATATAATGTTATTAAATGACCATTAACATTTAACATTCATGATTCAGATAGATTATGCATTTGTGACTGGCTGATGGGCTGTCACATAGTACAGGAGGTTGTAAGTGTAAACACATTTAAAAAAAAAATTAGAAAAAAAAATCTACTACTCATTTTAAAATCAGAGTAATTGTTATTGCACAGTCTTGTTATTGTGCATTTTGTTGATTAGGCAATTACACTGTATTTAATTATCCATTAATTGCATGATAAATATCATACATTTATATTAAGGGTTACATAGAAAATGCTTAAACATACACATGCATTTGAACGCAAAATCTCTAATATTGTTGTGTGTTTCTTTGCTTTCATTTCAAAACAAACGAATCCCTTTAACAAATAAATGAAAGAACGAATGAAAGCGCTGCAAAAAATGGTTTGGCTCATGCCTCTAAAACTGTTTTTTTATTTGCAGGTGGAAGAGGGTTTGAAGGTTCACATTTATACTATTCAGGCAAATTTACACTATTTAAAAGAAGTACAGTATATCTAACAATTTCATTGTAAGTTGATTAATTCCTGTGTCAGCCAACATGTATGTAAGCTTCACTTTTATTAATCCTCACCAAAAACAGAAATGCATAAAACAAATAATCTTTTTTGTGCTGCTTGCTGGCGTTTAGCATTAGCACTAACTATTACTTACTTTATTTAGGTTTAACATGCTGTCCAACGGCTCCTCTGTGCCCTAAAGACATTCCCATAGGAACAAGTGATTAATAATTTTCCATTAGCAAATAAATAATGTTGTAAAAATTTGGCCCCCAGGAACTAACCTTAGATGAAATTAAAGAAATATTTTTTCATTACAGATAATTCTTGTTCACGTCTACTAGGTATCAGTCAGTATTGAATTTTTTGCTGGTATACTTTATTTTCTCTGTATATTATGCTTATATTAGGTTTTGTTAAAATCCCCCCAAAAAACATGATTTTCAGCTGCTTATTTTAATGGGGACCAATGTTTGGAAGCTGTCTTGGCCCCTATGGTAGTAGGGATGGGCGAATGTTTCTAAACATTCAAAATTTAAAAACGAATTTTTATACATTTGTTCGAATCGAATTTTGAATGTTTACATAACATTCTAGCATTCGATTTTCGAATGTTCATTTTTGAATTTTTCGATTACATTCGAAAATATTCATTCTAATAATAGAATGGTTTGGCTTTGTATTATATTCAATTTTCGAATTCGATATTTATATTTCACATTTGATTTCGAAATGTAATATTTGAATTCGATTTATTATATAGACGTTCGATTTCGACATTTAATATTCAAATTCGATTCCAATATATCAAACTTGATTTTGTTATGTAATATTCAAATTCGATTTTAATTTCGAAATAGTATTTCTAAACTACAATTTTCTTTTGTAATGTAATATTCGAATTCGAATTAGTTTTTATGATTCAGTTATCTTATAAATATTAGAATATTTAATATTAAAATTTAAAATATTCAAATCAACTTATTCCCTCCAATATGTAAATATAGTTATAGTTGTAGTTGTTAAAATTTAATTTGACAGGTTTAGTTTTGGAGAAAAGGGACGTACTGGTTTGGTGGTCGTGTTTGAATATTTGATACTGATTTTTTTCTATATACTACTATTATCTATCTATTTGCTCCTGTGGCATCTTTTATTTGTATTTTTGTGTGGACAGAACTGTGGAGGGTTGACTGCACGTCATGAGAAGACGCATTTTTTATCTTCATCTTCAATCAATTTCATATATTTTTGGAAAGGTAATATGCGGTCTATTATTTTTTTATATGCAAAAATTCAGGTGATAGTGATAGGTGACTATCTGCTTTTACTTTGTGCATTTATTTAGTTGTTTTTTCTAAGAATTTAATTTGAAAAATTATTCATCTTTATATTCATTTGTAACTTTTTAAGTCTATTCTACATTAGTGTTTCTTAAACAGAAGTGGCCCTAACAGGCCAGATTTTCATTATGTCTTAACTAGAGCACTGGTAAAATAATTAGTACCTATGGTGAGAGCCAGGTTAGTTACCATGGCTACTGATTATTTTACCTGTGCTCCAGTTAAGACGTTCTGAAAATATTGCCTACTAGCCTAGGTTTACTTGAGGACTGGGGGTTGAGAAGTACTGATGTTCATCATAGAGATGTTGTACTTATAATGTAGCGTGGGTTGTGTTTTACTGTTTCTAGTCCTGCCTGGTATCTGGGTACTATTGAATGGGCATTGGCAGCCAGTGATGCTGACTGACTAGGGTCTAATTTATATTTGTAGACTATATTTTCTTTTAGATTTGTGAAGTATGATATGTTTAAAAAGATGCATTTTTGATACATTTCGAATAATCGATTTCAATCGAATGTTTTCGAATGTTATATTCGATTTTTCAGAGTCATATTCGAAATAGTGCAATCCATTTTGATTTTTGAATTTTCATAAAAAAATCGGAATATATACATTCGAATTTCAATTGTGTATATTCAATCTTTTATGTACATTCAAATTCGAAAGTGACATTCGAAAACTGTAAAGTAACATTCGAAAATAGAATTTTTAAGAATATTCGTTCTTATCAACATTCGAATTTGTAATTCTAATTTCGGTAATAACATACGTTCTAACATTCAAATTCGAAAAAATTTACACATTCGCCCATCCCTAACTATGGAGTTAAAATGCAACACAACAATATGTTCTCCCTCTGTATTATATAAACTGTTACTGAACTACCGTAAGATGTTTTGAAGGCCCTTTTATGACACGAAGCACATAATCATTATCAAATTTTTGTCCTTCAATCATGATCTAAGTAAAACTGAAAATTACATTATCCTTATAGTTATTTTTTATGTTTCTTTCTTTTTTTTTTTCATTTGGACAAAATACAGTTTTTAACTAAAGATGTTTTTCCTCTGTACAGTAGGATGAACAGAAGCTATAATCATGGAGACAGGCAGACGATTTAGAAGGACATTTACGTCATATTTTTTTATATATGCATCCTAAACAACAGCAATTAAGCGCTACATTGCGAAACATCTGATAATACAGAATACATTTGTTAAAAGTGGAGGAAAACTGCCATTTTGTCAGCAAAATGTGCACTGTATCGCAGTACAGGGCAAACCCCTTGAAATGCCTCCTTTGCTGTTGGCCAACTGGCCAATTAGGGGCAGCTATAAATGAGTTCCTGCACTGATTAAACAATCCCTCTATAGCATGTTACAGAATCCTGCATGATCCACTCCTCTCTCTTCTGAAGAATTGGAAACATGAGAATATTTTTAGAAATAAATTAAAGAAAAATGAGAGCAAAGTAAAGTATATTACATTTTTTCCCCATGATAAATTATTATAGAAAATTACATTTTAAATTTACCTTCCCTTGAAAAAACTCACTAGCTTTCTAATCCATCCAAATATCAGGATTTGTAAAAGATGTAACAATAAAAAAGTAATATGTCATATGTTGCTGAAAGAGTGCATTAAGCGTCTAACTAAATCAGATGAAATAGTCAGCTAGGTATTGAGCCTGATAACAGATTTCTGTCCAGTCTACTTTTTCATAAATGGTCAGGAAATATAGCAAGAAATCGGTTCCACCCTTTCAAAGAAGTAATTAACAAAAGTACAGCAGTGTTATTTTATTATACCATAGATATCTCATGACCCCTCGGCATAAATATGGGGGTTGATATAAAAATGGTAATTACTTAAAGGGACCTATAACTCCTCTTGCTTTGTATAGAAATTACCTTGTCCTCACAACTAGAGAGGCTAAAAAGCAAATTCTGTGACTTGGTGTTTCCTTCAAAAGATGGAAAGTAGCCAAAACCAGCTATGTGATTGTTTTAGAGCAAGTGGGACACATTCATGTTTAGTTAGCCCTGACTGGCTACAATAAGTGTGTATGTGTATATGTGTGTATGCATTTGTAATGTATGTTGTATTTATATGTGTTATGTATGTTGTAATATATATGTGAGTCAGCGTGTGTGTGTGTGTGATATGCATGTGTGTGTTTGTGTATTTATACGTGTGTGTATGGTATGTGTGAGTGTATGCATATGTGTGTGTATGTGTATTTATGAGTATGTGTGCGTAATTTATGTGTGTGTATGTATGGGTGTGGGTGTTTAGGTGTATTTATACGTGTGTGTGTTTGTGTGGTGTATATATGTGTGTTTACTGCATATGTGTATGTGTATTTATATGTGTATGTGTATATGTCTGTGTATGCCTTTGTGTGTGTGTATGTGTATTTAAACGTATCTGTGTGTATGTGTATATTTGTGTATATGCATGTGTATGTGTGTGTGTTATATTATGTGTATGTTGTATTTATACGTGTATATGTATATGTGTGTGTGTATGCATTGTTGCAGTGTATCTGTAATGTGTGCTATCCCACGTTAGCTCACCCTAGACATTTGCTCAAAAGTTAAAATATTAGTTTCATATTGTAACTTTTTCCAACATAACATAGAGAGTTGTAAGAGTCATTTTATGAAAAACATATTTAGAACAACAATGTAAGGAATTTTGTTTTATAATTATAAAACATAATTTATGCTTACTGATAAATTCCTTTCTTCTGTAGTGTGATCAGGTCCACGGGTCATCATTACTTCTGGGATATTACTTCCTCCCCAACTGGAAGTGCAAGAGGATTCACCCAGCAGAGCCGCACATAGCTCCTCCCTCTACGTCACTCCCTAGTCATCGTGACCAAGGACCAACGAGAAAGGAAAAGCCAAGGGTGAAGTGGTGACTGGAGTATAAATTAAAAAATATTTACCTGCCTTAAAAACAGGCGGGCCGTGGACTGAATCACACTACAGAAGAAAGGAATTTATCAGGTAAGCATAAAATTATGTTTTCTTCTGTTAAGTGTGATCAGGTCCACGGGTCATCATTACTTCTGGGATACAATACCAAAGCAAAAGTACACGGATGACGGAGGGATAGGCAGCTCTTTATACAGAAGGAACCACTGCTGAAGAACCTTTCTCCCAAAAATAGCCTCCGATGAAGCAAAAGTGTCAAATTTGTAAAATTTGGAAAAAGTATGAAGCGAAGACCAAGTTGCAGCCTTGCAAATCTGTTCAACAGAGGCCTCATTCTTGAAGGCCCAAGTGGAAGCCACAGCTCTAGTAGAATGAGCTGTAATTCTTTCAGGAGGCTGCTGTCCAGCAGTCTCATAAGCTAAACGAATTATGCTACGAAGCCAAAAAGAAAGAGAGGTAGCGGAAGCTTTTTGACCTCTCCTCTGCCCAGAGTAAATGACAAACAGAGAAGACGTTTGTCGAAATTCCTTAGTTGCCTGTAAGTAAAATTTTAGAGCACGGACTACATCCAGGTTGTGCAGTAGACGTTCCTTCTTTGAAGAAGGATTTGGGCATAAAGAAGGAACAACAATCTCTTGATTGATATTCCTGTTAGTAACTACCTTAGGTAAGAACCCAGGTTTAGTACGCAGGACTACCTTATCCGAATGAAAAATCAAATAAGGAGAATCACAATGTAAGGCTGATAATTCAGAGACTCTTCGAGCCGAGGAAATAGCCATTAAAAATAGAACTTTCCAAGATAACAACTTTATATCAATGGAATGAAGGGGTTCAAACGGAACGCCCTGTAAAACATTAAGAACAAGGTTTAAACTCCATGGTGGAGCAACAGTTTTAAACACAGGCTTAATTCTGGCCAAAGCCTGACAAAAAGCCTGGACGTCAGGAACTTCTGACAGACGTTTGTGTAACAGAATGGACAGAGCTGAGATCTGTCCCTTTAATGAACTAGCAGATAAACCCTTTTCTAAACCTTCTTGTAGAAAAGACAATATCCTAGGAATCCTAACCTTACTCCAAGAGTAACCTTTGGATTCACACCAATATAGGTATTTACGCCATATCTTATGGTAAATCTTTCTGGTAACAGGTTTCCTAGCCTGTATTAAGGTATCAATAACTGACTCAGAAAATCCACGTCTTGATAAAATCAAGCGTTCAATTTCCAAGCAGTCAGCTTCAGAGAAGTTAGACCTTGATGTTTGAAGGGACCCTGTATCAGAAGGTCCTGTTTCAGAGGTAGAGACCAAGGTGGACAGGATGACATGTCCACCAGGTCTGCATACCAAGTCCTGCGTGGCCACGCAGGTGCTATTAGAATCACTGATGCTCTCTCTTGTTTGATTCTGGCAATCAATCGAGGAAGCAACGGGAAGGGTGGAAACACGTAAGCCATCCTGAAGTCCCAAGGTGCTGTCAGAGCATCTATCAGGACTGCTCCTGGATCCCTGGATCTGGACCCGTAACGAGGAAGCTTGGCGTTCTGTCGAGACGCCATGAGATCTATCTCTGGTTTGCCCCAACGTCGAAGTATTTGGGCAAAGACCTCCGGATGAAGTTCCACTCCCCCCCCGGATGAAAAGTCTGACGACTTAAGAAATCCGCCTCCCAGTTCTCCACTCCCGGGATGTGGATTGCTGACAGGTGGCAAGAGTGAGACTCTGCCCAGCAAATTATATTTGATACTTCCATCATAGCTAGGGAGCTTCTTGTCCCTCCCTGATGGTTGATGTAAGCTACAGTCGTGATGTTGTCCGACTGAAACCTGATGAACCCCCGAGTTGTCAACTGGGGCCAAGCCAGGAGGGCATTGAGAACTGCTCTCAATTCCAGAATGTTTATTGGCAGGAGACTCTCCTCCTGACTCCATTGTCCCTGAGCCTTCAGAGAATTCCAGACGGCACCCCAACCTAGAAGGCTGGCGTCTGTTGTTACAATTGTCCAGTCTGGTCTGCTGAATGGCATCCCCCTGGACAGATGTGGCCGAGAAAGCCACCATAGAAGAGAATTTCTGGTCTCTTGATCCAGATTCAGAGAAGGGGATAAGTCTGAGTAATCCCCATTCCACTGACTTAGCATGCACAGTTGCAGTGGTCTGAGGTGTAAGCGTGCAAAGGGTACTATGTCCATTGCCGCTACCATTAAGCCGATTACCTCCATGCATTGAGCCACTGACGGGTGTTGAATGGAATGAAGGGTGCGGCAAGCACTTTGAAGTCTTGTTAGCCTGTCCTCTGTCAGGTAAATCTTCATTTCTACAGAATCTATAAGAGTCCCCAGGAAGGGAACTCTTGTGAGTTTAACGAGTGAACTTTTCTTTTCGTTCACCTTCCATCCATGTGACCTTAGAAATGCCAGCACTAACTCTGTATGAGACTTGGCAGTTTGAAAGCTTGAAACTTGTATCAGAATGTCGTCTAGGTATGGAGCTACCGAGATTCCCCGCGGTCTTAGTACCGCCAGAAGAGCACCCAGAACCTTTGTGAAGATTCTTGGAGCTGTAGCCAATCCGAATGGAAGAGCCACAAACTGGTAATGCCTGTCTAGGAAGGCAAACCTTAGGTACCGATAATGATCTTTGTGAATCGGTATGTGAAGGTAAGCATCTTTTAAATCTACAGTGGTCATGTATTGACCCTCTTGGATCATAGGTAAAATTGTCCGAATAGTCTCCATCTTGAACGATGGAACTCTTAGGAATTTGTTTAGGATCTTTAAGTCCAGGATTGGTCTGAAAGTTCCCTCTTTTTTGGGAACCACAAACAGATTTGAGTAAAACCCCTGTCCCTGTTCCGATCGTGGAACTGGATGAATTACTCCCATTAACAAGAGCTCTTGTATGCTAGCGTAGAAACGCCTCTTTCTTTGTCTGGATTGTTGACAATCTTGACAGATGAAATCTCTCTCTTGGAGGAGAGTATTTGAAGTCCAGAAGGTATCCCTGAGATATTATCTCTAGCGCCCAGGGATCCTGAACATCTCTTGCCCAAGCCTGGGCGAAGAGAGAAAGTCTGCCCCCCACTAGATCCGATCCCGGATCGGGGGCCCTCAATTCATGCTGTTTTAGGGGCAGCAGCAGGTTTCCTAGTCTGCTTGCCCTTGTTCCAGGACTGGTTAGGTTTCCAGCCTTGTCTGTAGCGAGCAACAGCTCCTTCCTGTTTTGGTGCAGAGGAAGTTGATGCTGCTCCTGCTTTGAAATTACGAAAGGAAGAAATTAGACTGTCTAGTCTTGGCTTTGGCTTTGTCCTGAGGCAGGGCATGGCCTTTACCTCCTGTAATGTCAGCGATAATCTCTTTCAACCCGGGCCCGAATAAGGTCTGCCCTTTGAAAGGTATATTAAGCAATTTAGACTTAGAAGTAACATCAGCTGACCAGGATTTTAGCCACAGCGCCCTGCGTGCCTGAATGGCGAATCCTGAATTCTTCGCCGTAAGTTTAGTAAGATGTACTACGGCCTCCGAAATGAATGAATTAGCTAGTTTAAGGACTCTAAGCCTGTCCGTAATGTCGTCCAGAGTAGCTGAACCAATGTTCTCTTCCAGAGACTCAATCCAGAATGCCGCTGCAGCCGTGATCGGCGCAATGCATGCAAGGGGTTGCAATATAAAACCTTGTTGAACAAACATTTTCTTAAGGTAACCCTCTAACTTTTTATCCATTGGATCTGAAAAAGCACAGCTATCCTCCACCGGGATAGTGGTACGCTTAGCTAAGGTAGAAACTGCTCCCTCCACCTTAGGGACCGTTTGCCATAAGTCCCTTGTGGTGGCGTCTATTGGAAACATTTTTCTAAATATCGGAGGGGGTGAGAACGGCACACCCGGTCTATCCCACTCCTTAGTAACAATTTCAGTAAGTCTCTTAGGTATAGGAAAAACCTCAGTACTCGTCGGTACCGCAAAATATTTATCCAACCTACACATTTTCTCTGGTATTGCAACTGTGTTACAATCATTCAGAGCCGCTAACACCTCCCCTAGTAATACACAGAGGTTTTCCAGTTTAAATTTAAAATTTGAAATATCTGAATCCAGTCTGTTTGGATCAGAACCGTCACCCACAGAATGAAGTTCTCCGTCCTCATGTTCTGCACCTGTGACGCAGTGTCTGACATGGCCCTAATATTATCAGCGCACTCTGTTCTCACCCAGAGTGATCACGCTTACCTCTTAGTTCTGGTAATTTAGCCAAAACCTCAGTCATAACAGTAGCCATATCCTGTAATGTGATTTGTAATGGCCGCCCAGATGTACTCGGCGCTACAATATCACGCACCTCCCTCTGAGCGGGAGATGTAGGTACTGACACGTGAGGCGAGTTAGTCGGCATAACTCTCCCCTCGTTGTTTGGTGAAATTTGTTCAATTTGTACAGATTGACTTTTATTTAAAGTAGCATCAATACAGTTAGTACATAAATTTCTATTGGGCTCCACTTTGGCATTGCAACAAATGACACAGGTATCATCCTCTGAATCAGACATGTTTAACACACTAGCAAATAAACTTGCAACTTGGAAATACAATTCAATTAGAATAATATTAAAATGTACTGTGCCTTTAAGAAGCACAGAAGATCTATGACAGTTGAAAATTAATAAATTGAAACAGTTATAGCCTCAATCCTTGTAAACAACACAACTTTAACAAAGGTTTAATCCCATTAGCAAAGATAACAAATTCTGAAAGCAGGAAACAAATTACAGAATAAACGTTTTTTATCTCAGTCAAAACTATAATTCTCACAGCTCTGCTGAGAGAAATTACCTCCCTCAAAATAAGTTTTGAAGACCCCTGAGCTCTGTAGAGATGAACCGGATCATGCAGGGAATACAATGAGTTGCTGACTGAAATATTTGATGCATAGAAAAAGCACCAAAAAACGGCCCCTCCCCCTCACACACAGCAGTGAGGGAGAACAGAAACTGTCAGAAAAACAGATTAAGCAACTGCCAAGTGGAAAAATAGCCCAAACATTTATTCACACAGTACCTCAGCAAATGAAAACGATTTTACATTCCAGCAAAAACGTTAAACATAATTTCTAGTTATTAAACAGCTTTATGTATTTCTTACAGTGTAATTCTAGTGAAGTACCATTCCCCAGAATACTGAAGTGTAAAGTATACATACATGACATTATATCGGTATGGCAGGATTTTCTCATCAATTCCATTGTCAGAAAATAAAAACTGCTACATACCTCTATGCAGATTCATCTGCCCGCTGTCCCCTGATCTGAAGTTTACCTCACTCCTCAGATGGCCGAGAACAGCAATATGATCTTAACTACTCCGGCTAAAATCATAGCAAAACTCTGGTAGATTCTTCTTCAAACTCTGCCAGAGAGGTAATAACACACTCCGGTGCTATTTTAAAATAACAAACTTTTGATTGAAGATATAAAACTAAGTATAATCACCATAGTCCTCTCACACATCCTATCTAGTCGTTGGGTGCAAGAGAATGACTGGGAGTGACGTAGAGGGGAGGAGCTATGTGCGGCTCTGCTGGGTGAATCCTCTTGCACTTCCTGTTGGGGAGGAGTAATATCCCAGAAGTAATGATGACCCGTGGACTGATCACACTTAACAGAAGAAATATTAATTAATGAAAATATAGAGTTGTTAATTTTTCAACACTTGAAATGTACTTCCCAACATTATCTACAAGAGCAAAAGTAATAGTAGCTTTAAGTAAGTCTGTGATT
Source organism: Bombina bombina (assembly GCF_027579735.1). Lineage (NCBI taxonomy): Eukaryota > Metazoa > Chordata > Amphibia > Anura > Bombinatoridae > Bombina > Bombina bombina. Next base: position 264,820 of record NW_026512012.1, read on the forward strand.
ATTACAGAATGTATATAGATCACATTCACAATGTGTCAAATTCATATAGATAAGGATATGACAGTTTGCATAACAACATATCCAGGTGCTAGTTTTTATCTTGCATTTTAATGACCAACCTGTGGGGAAATCAACTAGGAATGTAGCCTTCAATATATGAAAATAAAGTTTAATCAAAGAAACAAACATAGAAAAAACAAGTCAGCGAAAAGAAAGGGAAAAAAGCCATGCTCGCCTGACTCAGATGTAAACATGGAATGGCCAAATTAGTAGAGGTTTCTTTTATCCAGTCTGACCATACAAAATCAAAGAGAGCCACATTAATAATAATAGCCTGGAAAGAATAGCGTTCCATGGAGTAGATATAATAAATGATGTGGCCTGCAGTACTCCAAAAGGGTGTAGCCGGGCGTTGCCATTTCCTAGCTAAGGCCAAGTTGACCACAATAAATAAGTACACAAAAGTACCCTTGGGGTCTGGGCAGGGTCTGGGTTCCTGGGCATTTTAATTTGAATATTTAGAAATAGAAGTTTATTAAATTATTTAAATATCGTATAGCGTTAATACAAAATGTCATACTTGAAAAAGTTTACATAATTGGAACTTAAACAATGTTATATGGTAAATTAGTGGTTGCACATTACCAAATGATTACATTCTCCTAAAAATAAAGCTAATATACTTGTAAGGACTGATCTTAATTTGTGAACCATTTAAGCAACATAAATCAGCTGGTCATTCTGTTGCAGTTTTACTCATCTGTAGACTCTTCTTATTCTGGGTACCTCACCCAGCCATTTGAGTCAAGTCACCAAAAAAAAAAAAGGAGAGAGCTACTCCAGTTATTCTCTCACTTGACAAACTACTAATTTGATATTAGTCCATCTAAAATTTCACCTGTCTTATATGCTAACCGTAGCCTAAATCATGTTGCTGCCTTCTCCATCTCACTGGCTATCTTTTAACAAGTACCCATGACAACTGTTTTAACTATATTTCAGGCTTAAAGGGATAGTATAGTCAAAATTAAACTTTTATGATTCAGATAGAGTATGCAATTTTAAGCAATTTACTCCTATTATCAATTTTTCTTCGTTCTCTTGATATCTTTATTTTAAAAAGCTGGAATTGTAAGCTTAGAAGCCAGCCCATTTTTGGTTCAGCACCTGGATAGCGCTTCCTGATTAGTGTCTAAATGTAGCCAACCAATCAGCAAGCTTACCCAGGTGCTGAACCAAAAATGGGCTGGCTCCTAGACTTAATTTCCAGCTTTTTTAAATAAAGATACCTAGAGAACAAAGAAAAATTGATAATAGGAGTAAATTGGAAAGTTGCTTAAAATTGCATGCTCTGTCTGAATCACAAAAGTTTATTTTTGACTAGACTATCCCTTTAATTATAAATGCTGCCCTGTGGCTCTATTTTAGCTTTGTACTTCAGTCTACCATAGCTTTGGACTTCAGGAACACCTTGCTTTTCTCCATACTAACCTTCCAAATACATTGCTTCTATAATTAGAACAACTGACCACTAGTTTCATCTGCAAATGATTTTGTATTCAGCCTAGCCATGTCTAGTCTTTTCACCTATAAAAGCACAAATGAAACCAGCACAGGTCCACTTAGAGTCCCACAGTGAGAACTGCCAAACTCACCAATCAGTAGGAGTAATAAGGAAAAAATGGTCTCCAATGATACAAGAAAGTCTTCTTTATTTCAATACATGCAGTAGACAACAAACAGGTCACAACGTTTCGGCTGATTCCCCTTAATCATGTGATGCATAGGCATTCAATTTTTATTGCTTATATGCCAATACATGTCATTAATGAAACACCTGTGAACACCTTGACTAGGTAAAATCATGTTTATAAACATATATCGCCACCTAGTGGATGAAAATTAAAAAACATTTACATTTTGAACACAAACCAGAACAAAGATTGTCAAAACATAGTGTATACCTAAGTTACATTGTAGATGTGTCACATTTAAAACCATCAATAAATCACTTATATAAACTGTACAATGTAACATAATGCAGCACAGCAAATATAGAATCTATTTAATATACAAATTCCAATTACAAAAAGAAAGTTCAGTAGAAAACAAACCAATTAAAGGGACAGTTCACCTAAAATGTTCTCCCCTTTAAATTGCTCCCAATGATCCATTTTAACCTGCTGTGGTGTATTAAATCGTTAAAAAGTAGCTCCTTTACCCCTATTTCAGCGTATGAAATAGCTAATATAGCCTTTGTGGTATTAAACCTATACTAAAAGTTTTGATACTGGAGTATGTGCTATTGACAAACTTGTAAAACACAGCCAGCAGAAGAAATTACACTCTCAGTAGATTGCAGGATAGTTTAAGTAATACAGGAAGATCTGATATTAGCTGGAAGCTCAACCCATTGTAATAGGCTGTGGTTTAAAAGCACAAAACCAGCTAATTCATATACATAAATAAATGAAATGCAAATTCTCAAACATTTTATACTCTGCAGCTGGTATAACAATCATTGAAAATACATTAATTGGAAAACAATTTTATGGTGTACAGTCCCTTTAATCTGTCTATTTATGCCTTTTGGCTCCAAATTATCTAATTGGAAGATCCAGTAAGTCTCCCTTTGTTTATAAGCAACTCCCTATTACCTCCCCTTCTAGGGGGTTTGACTTGCTCTATAACTTGGTACCTAAGTTGGTAAACCTAATGCCCTAGTTTCAAAAAGTGGACATGCACAAGGGGCCGTGATGACATTGCATCTAATATTGCTTTTGTGCTCAGTTATGCAATCACGTATGCGTCTAGACACGCCCACGTGGGTATTTAATTAAGTATACAACAAAACTAGAGTTACATGTAAAATGATTGTGGAAGTAATATTTATTACCAGTATGAGAATGTGAAAATATATGTGCTTTTTAATGATGGAACTACAATTATACAACCCAAACAAGGGAAACAACCTAAATTTTTCTTAGAGATATAGGTTTGTGTGCTGATGGTACCTACACCAATATCTACTTTAACTAAGACATCTCTTAGGCTCCTATCCTCTTACGACTGGCATCGGAAACAATTGGAATTCCTCTATATTAGGATTACATTTGCTCAATATAGCCCAATGTTTCCGTATGGTTTTCATATCATTGTACTTTGTTTGGAAAAATTCAGAGATGAAACACATTCTTTGTGAGTCTTTTTTAGGCCCTTTACACTTAAGTATGCTCACCCTCTGAATTGGCCAAACATCATCAATAACTTTTATCAATTAATTGTTGTTTGGGGTATCCTCTCTAAAAATTTACCACCCATCTCCTCTAATCTGGATTGTACTACATCATTATCTGAAACAATACGCTTAACTCTTAGCATTTGGCTACGAGGGTAACAAACCTTAATCAAGGCTGGATGGTATGCACTGCTATAATGTAGTAAATTATTACGGCCGTGGCTTTCCTGAAGATGTCAGTCTTAAAACCAAGGCCATCCTTGATGATAGTGACTTCCAAAAAAATCTAATTGCACTTCACTATGCAATAGTGTAAATTTTATATTACTTGTGGATTTATTTAACTCTTTAACAAAAAGCTCAGGGATCCAATGTCGCCCACCCATACACAGAAGATATTGTCAATATAGCGCCACCAAGTGGTGCCACATTGATTGAACAGTCTGTTCTCAAAAACAAATTTCTCTTCAAAGGTATTTATGTATTTGTTAGCGTAATTAGGGGCGACATTGGATCCCATGGTCGTACCCTGCAAATGAAGGAAAAAAATGAGTTCTCAAAAAGAAAATAATTTTTGTATAAAATGATCTCCAAAAGTTTCAGAAATAAAGTAAATTTGACCAGTACTATGATTGCCCAAAGACTTAAAGAATATCTCACAGCACCTAAACCACTTTTGTGTGTTATTGAAGTGTATAGACTTGTGACATCTAAACTAAACATTATAAATGTATCTGTGGTGAGCTGGAGATCAATTAGTTTATTCAAAAAGTCATTAGTATCTTTGATAAAAGTGTTTGACTGCTCCACCAAAGGTCTCAAAATTCTGCCAAAAATAATTGCCATAT